>NW_013827524.1:0-436 GCF_000517525.1 Limulus polyphemus
GGGAACCCAAGCATAAGGGACGTGATCCAATGAAGTTATATCAAGTTGGCATACCATGGAAAGAGTAGCTGTTGACATTGCTGGTCCTTTGCCTCAAACTCGTGGTGGAAACAAGTACATTTGTGTGGTGATGGATTATTTCACCAAGTGGCCTGAGGCATATGCAATACCAAATCAGGAAGCTACAACTGTACCTTCGGCTATTAATGATTTCTTCTTCAGATTTGGTATGCCATACGAACTGCATTCAGATCAAGACCTTAACTTTGAATCAGCTGTGTTCCATGAATGCTGCAAGTTGTTTGGCATACGAAACACCAGAGCAACGCCACTCCACCCACAGTCTGATGTGATGGTAGAAATGTACAACTGGACACTGGGACAGGAATTGGCAACGTTTTGTAATAGCTGCCAAAATGACTGAGATGTCTTACTC
>NW_013827525.1:0-437 GCF_000517525.1 Limulus polyphemus
ATACAGGAATTACTGAAGAACACGTAAAAATTTCAAGACAATAAAACCATCGCAGGCCTGTATTATCAGTTATCAACATGATCAACATTGCATCGTTGGTGGTATTAGTACTCAAAAACTTTTCTTAAGCAATCACCATTGTTAAAAGTATGTATCTGATACATAGCACAATTTAATGACTTTTGTAAAAAATATACAAGTAAACAAATACACTGTGTCCTTCTTACATAACACAATGAACAATGCTGAGTTCCAAAAGTGTTCAAAACAAATATACCGTGTCCTTCTTAACATAACACAACCAACAATGCTGAGTTCTAAGAGTGTTCTAAATAAATACACTGTGTCCTTCTTAACATAACACAACCAACAATGCTGAGTTCCAAGAGTGTTCTAAATAAATACACTGTGTCCTTTTTAACATAACAAAACCAACA
>NW_013827526.1:0-437 GCF_000517525.1 Limulus polyphemus
TGACGTTCAATCCAACTATTCGTTGG
Source organism: Limulus polyphemus (assembly GCF_000517525.1). NCBI lineage: Eukaryota > Metazoa > Arthropoda > Merostomata > Xiphosura > Limulidae > Limulus > Limulus polyphemus. Next base: position 27 of record NW_013827526.1, read on the forward strand.
CAAAAGAGTAGCCCAAGAATTGGCGGTGGGTGGTGATGACTAGTTGCCTTCCCTCTAGTCTTACACTGCTAAGTTAGGGACGGCTAGCACAGATAGATCTCGTGTAGCTTTGCGCGAAATTCAAAACAAAACAAAAAACCTTGCTGTTTAAAGTGACCATACTCCATACTTTAACCATATACCAAGGTGTCCTTGCTGTTTAAAGTGACCTTACTCCATATTTGAAGCATATCCCAAGATGTCCTTGCTGTTTAGCGTGACCATTCTCCATACTTTAACCATATACCAGGGTGTCCTTGCTGTTTAAAGTGACCATACTCTATATTTGAAGTCATATACCAGGGTATCCGTTGCTGTTTAAAGTGACCTCACTCCATAGTTGAAGTATATACCAAGGTGTCCTTGCTGTTT
>NW_013827527.1:0-436 GCF_000517525.1 Limulus polyphemus
TCCAATAGTACACTGTTGAAATTCAACCAGTGAAGTAGTCTTGCAATCCATCTAATAGAACATTGTTGAAATTCAACCAGTGAAGTAGTCTTGCAATCCATCTAAAAGAAAATTGTTGAAATTCAGCCAGTAGAGTAGTCTTGCTATTCATCCAATAGTACATTGTTCAAATTCAACCAGTGGAGTAGACTTGCAAATCATCTAATAGAACATTGTTGAAATTCAGCCAGTGAAGTAGTCTTGCTATCCATCCAATAGTACATTGTTCAAATTTAACCAGTGAAGTAGTCTTGCAATCCATCTAATAGTACATTGTTCAAATTTAACCAGTGGAGTAGACTTGCAAATCATCTAATAGAAAATTGTTGAAATTCAGCCAGTGAAGTAGTCTTGCTATCCATCTAATAGAACATTGTTGAAATTCAGCCAGTGAAGT
>NW_013827528.1:0-437 GCF_000517525.1 Limulus polyphemus
GTAGATAAAAATAAAGATCGTCTGTAATCAAATTACATTTTTTCATTTGTAATAAAGTTCTGTTTAATTGTTTTTCGTGTGTGTTTGTTGAGTTATTTGGGATGGCTTTGAATTTCTTTTTATCGGAAAGGATGTCGTTCATTTTGTCGATGTATTCTGAATTGTTCATAATGACAGTGGTGTTGCCTTTATCAGCTTTTACAATTTTAATGTTAGTGTCCTTTTTAATATTATAAATGGATTTTATCTCTTTACTTGTGAGGTTACATTTCAGTTTACGGGATTGGTTGACTATATTAATAGTCTTGTTTGAGAATTCTTTAAAAAAGTTATTTAAAATACAGTTTTGGAGAACTTCGGGAAACCACATTTTGTTGTAGTTACCTGTGATAAAAGACTGTTAGTTGGTGTCATGGATTTCTTCTTTCTGTAGTTGG
>NW_013827529.1:0-435 GCF_000517525.1 Limulus polyphemus
ACTTTTATTATTGTACTTCAAGGGTATAATGAATTAGGTTCTTTCTTGGAACACTTTCACTATTGTACCTCAAGAGTATAATGTATTAGGTTCTTTCTTGGAACACTTTCATTATTGTACTTCAAGGGTATAATGAATTAGGTTCTTTCTTGGAACACTTTCATTATTGTACTTCAAGGGTATAATGAATTAGGTTCTTCCTTGGAATACTTTTATTATTGTACTTCAAGAGTATAATGAATTAGGTTCTTCCTTGGAATACTTTTATTATTGTACCTCAAGAGTGTAATGTATAAAGTTCTTTCTTGGAACACTTTCATTATTGTAGTTCAAGGGTATAATGAATTAGGTTCTTTCTTGGACCACTTTTATTATTGTACTTCAAGGGTGTAATGTATTAGGTTCTTTCTTGGAACACTTTCATTATTGTACTTC
>NW_013827530.1:0-434 GCF_000517525.1 Limulus polyphemus
GCAGCTACTTATCGTATTATTGGCATTGATATTTCTAATTATTTCTACTAAACTTTTCCAATAATAGTTGTACGTTTATAAGCAGCTACTTATCGTATTATTGGCATTGATATTTCTAATTATTTCTACTAAACTTTTCCAATAATAGTTGTACGTTTATAAGCAGCTACTTATCGTATTATTGACATTGATATTTCTAACTATTTCTACTAAACTTTTCCAATAATAGTTGTACGTTTATAAGCAGCTACTTATCGTATTATTGACATTGATATTTCTAACTATTTCTACTAAACTTTTTCAGTAATAGTTGTAGGTTTATAAGCAGCTACCTATCGTATTATTGACATTGATATTCCTAACTATTTCTATTAAACTTTTCCAATAATAGTTGTACGTTTATAAGCAGCTACCTATCGTATTATTGACATTGA
>NW_013827531.1:0-436 GCF_000517525.1 Limulus polyphemus
CTTTCATAAGCAGAATATCAATTTTTTTTTATCAAGTCTTAAGGTTTTTTAAGCAATTTTTTTCTCATGCATTTTTTTTATTTTTGCATATTGCTTATCCAACATGGAAAGTAATTTTGATTTTAAGATTAAAAATACTTTTATGCATAAGAAAATTTTCAAACTTCACGTACGAAATCTTTATAATGTCCATATAATTATCAAATGTTTCTTATGAAAAAACTTTATATTTTATCTCTATACAGGTTCGGTAGATTTGACCGATCTTGCAACCACCATAAAAAATTAGGAAATAAATATAAATTATGGCTCTTTCATTCTAGAATGAACACAAATTATAACATGAAAACATGAGTGTTTAGACTAAATAGCTTAAATCTCATTACACAATAAATTTATTTATATATATATATTATTTTTATTTTATTGACCTTTC
>NW_013827532.1:0-435 GCF_000517525.1 Limulus polyphemus
TCTAATTCGTCTTTAAATTTACTGATGTTTTCCATTTGTACTTCTTGTCCACTGTTGTAGACTTTCCTGCAACTGTTGGATACTTTCTTTCTGTTTCCTTTCTTGTTCTAGTTGCCACTGTTGTTGACTTTCCTGTAGTTTCTGCTGACTTTCCTGCAACTGTTGGAGACTTTCTTCCTGTTTATTTTCTCGTTCTTCTTGTTTCTTATCTTTTTCCTCCAACCACTGCTGTAATTTCTCTTCTTGTTTATTTTGTTGTTCGAGCTGCCATTGTTGCAGGTTTTCTTGCAACTGCTGTTGTCTCTCTTCTTGTTTCTTTTCTTTTTCCTCTAACAACTGTTGTAATTTCTCTTCTCGTTCTTCTTGTTTCTTTTCTTTTCCTCTAACAACTGTTGTAATTTCTCTTCTTTTCTTGTTTATTTTTGTTGTTCGAGC
>NW_013827533.1:0-437 GCF_000517525.1 Limulus polyphemus
GGTTTTCCCTAACAACTCTGCCACTTCAGGGAATAAAAGATCGCTTTCGGCTTCAAAACACACAGCAAATATGGAGGTGGTAAATCCAGCATAAAGACGCAACCTGAGGACGTTGTACGCTGCGTTAGCCACAACCATGCTGGTACGGGTTTTTAAAGACAAAGATATATCCGAGTCTGTTATTATTCACATTTACTTCACTTTGAATTATGATGTGAAAAATGTATGAAAACTAAAATTTGGAATATTTGTGAAAACAATCTCATTACTGAAGAGTTGCTTCAACTTAACAGCTAAACTCTTATAATTTTAAGAAACGAATTCAAACATACTATTTTGATAAAGATAATATTACGAAGATCGATATTCAGAGCACTTGACAACGTTATACTCACCATGTTGAGGGTTGTGTAACGATGGCCACTTTGGCCAACATA
>NW_013827534.1:0-436 GCF_000517525.1 Limulus polyphemus
CCATTAACTATAAATAATCGATAATGAGGAAATAGCCATTAACTATAAATAATCGATAATGAGGTAATAGCCATTAACTATAAATAATCAATAATGAGGTAATAGCCATTGAGTACAAATAATTGATAATGATGTAATAGCCATTAACTATAAATAATCGATAATGATGTAATAACCATTAACTATAAATAATCGATAATGAGGTAATAGCCATTGATTATAAATAATCGATAATGAGGTAATAGCCATTAACTATAAATAATCGATAATGAGGAAATAGCCATTAACTATAAATAATCAATAATGAGGTAATAGCCATTGAGTACAAATAATCGATAATGAGGTAATAGCCATTAACTATAAATAATCAATAATGAGGTAATAGCCACTGACTATAAATAATCAATAATGAGGTAATAGCCATTAACTATAAATA
>NW_013827535.1:0-437 GCF_000517525.1 Limulus polyphemus
ACCGAGCTCTACTGGACACGATCTGATGATCAGACACATTGACGTATTGTCAACTGAGCTTTACCAGACACGATCTGATGATCAGACACATTGACGTATTGTCAACTGAGCTTTACCAGACACGATCTGATGATCAGACACTTGGCCGTATTATCAACTGAGCTTTACTGGATAGGATCTGATGATCAAACACCTTGCAGTATTGTCAACTGAGCTCTAGCGGACAGGATCTGATGATCAGACACATTGTCAACTGAGCCATGGCCCAGTGTCCAAGAGGTACCCAGAAACAAATCAAACTGCGTTATTTGTTCACATTGCCTATATAAGCATCTTTCTTTTACATCTTCATCAAAAATCTCTTTTAATTGCGTATTATATTCAACTGTGTTTGGTAAAAATCAATCTTAAAAATTTTTAAAATGTAATTTATAATT
>NW_013827536.1:0-436 GCF_000517525.1 Limulus polyphemus
TACTGTCAATAAGAAGACAAAATATTTAACAATACTGTGTACTGTCAATAAGAAGACACAAGATTTAACGATACTGTGTACTATCAATAACAAGCCAAAAGATTTGACGATACTGTGTACTATCAATAACAAGCCATAAGATTTAACGATACTGTGTACTATCAATGACAAGCCACAAGATTTAACGATTATGTATACTGTCAATAAGAAGTCATAAGATTTAAAAATACTGTGTACTGTCAATAAGAAGACAGAAGATTTAACAATACTGTGTACTGTCAATAACAAGCCACAAGATTTAACGATACTGTGTACTGGCAATAAAAAAAACAAGTTTTAACAATGCTGTGTACTGTCAATAAGAAGACACATGATTTAACGATACTGTGTACTGTCAATAAAAAGACACTAAGTTTAAGTATGCTGTGTACTGTCA
>NW_013827537.1:0-593 GCF_000517525.1 Limulus polyphemus
GTTACAATAATCATCACTACAAACAGTGGGTTTCTATAGTCGATATAATGGTGTATGAAGTTGGTACAATAATCATCACTACACACAGTGGGTTTTTATAGTCGATATAATGGTGTATGAAGTTGTTACAATAATCATCACTACAAACAGTGGGTTTTTATAGTCGATATAATGATGTATGAAGTTGGTACAATAATCATCACTACAAACAGTGGGTTTTATAGTAGATATAATGGTGTATGAAGTTGTTACAATAATCATCACAACAAACAGTGGGTTTTTATAGTCGATATAATGACGTATGAAGTTGGTACAATAATCATCACTACAAACAGTGGGTTTTTATAGTCGATATAATGGTGTATGAAGTTGTTACAATAATCATCACTACAAACAGTGGGTTTTTATAGTCGATATAATGGTGTATGAAGGGTTGTTACAATAATCATCACTACAAACAGTGTGTTTTTATAGTCGATATAATGGTGTATGAATTTGGTACAATAATCATCACTACAAACAGTGGGTTTCTATAGTCGATATAATGACGTATGAAGTTGTTACAATAATCATCACTACAAACAGTGGGTTTT
>NW_013827538.1:0-468 GCF_000517525.1 Limulus polyphemus
CCCATATCTCTTTGTATTGTTTAAATACTAACACCCATATCTCTTCGTATTGTTTAAATACTAACACTCATTTCTCTTTGTATTGTTTAAATACTAACACCTATATCTCTTTGTATTGTTTAAATACTAACACCCATATCTCTTCGTATTGTTTAAATACTAACACCTATATCTCTTCGTATTGTTTAAATACTAACACCTATATATCTTTGTATTGTTTAAATACTAACACCTATATCTCTTTGTATTGTTTAAATACTACCACCCATGTCTCTTCGTATTGTTTAAATACTAACACCTATATCTCTTCGTATTGTTTAAATACTAACACCTATATCTCTCGGTATTGTTTAAATACTAACACCCATGTCTCTTTGTATTGTTTAAATACTAACACCCATATCTCTTCGTATTGTTTAAATACTAACACCCATATCTCTTTGTATTGTTAAATACTAACACCCATAT
>NW_013827539.1:0-512 GCF_000517525.1 Limulus polyphemus
GTTTATTTTGTTGTTCAAGCTGCCACTGTTGCATGTTTTGCAAGAAAAGAAACAAGAAGAGAGACAACAGCAGTTCTTGTTTATTTTCTCATTCTTCTTGTTTCGTTTGCCGTTCTTGTATTGCTGCCATTAAGTCTGCTATGCTGTAGTTTGATTTGCCGCTTCTCGTTTCCATTTTGTTTTTGTTTTCTTCTGTCCCACTCTCTGACACCAGTTTGTTACGTCTCTGTTTGTTAATTGATTTTCCGTAACTTCGTTCCGACGAAACTTTAGCGACACAAGTCCTTACTTAATAAAACTGGTTTATTCTTTCCGAATACAACTTTACGATACACTTATTTTCAACAGTCGCGCTATAACAAACTATAGTTCACGTCTCACGAGCTCTACTTCAACAATACGTCTCTCTCTGACTGCAGTTCAATTACTCATTACCTACACACACACATTGTTCCGTCACGTTGTCACCCTCTTATATATATATATACCAGACTACCCTATATCTAGTAAAA
>NW_013827540.1:0-436 GCF_000517525.1 Limulus polyphemus
CACATTTGATGAATATCATCCGTCCTTTCAGATAACACTTTTACGAACTCTGACACATTTTCAGGCAGCTCTTCGTAAGGTGGGCGTCCTATTATCAGATCCACTGGCAACCGAAGTTCCCGACCAAACATAAACTTTGCTGGAGTGTATCCAGTGGCTTCATGCTTTGCTGTTCTATAGGCCATCAACAGTGGAGGAAGTAAGAACATCCAAGCCATCTTGGCGGCTGTTACCAAACTTTGCCAATTTCTGTCCCAGTGTCCAGATGTACTTTTCTACCATTCCATCAGATTGTGGGTGAAGTGGCGTTGTCCTGGTCTATCATATACCAAACAACTTGCAGCATTCATGGAACACAGCTGATTCAAAGTTACGGCCTTGATACGAATGCAGTTCGTATGGCATACCAACTCTGAAGAAGAAATCATGCATTGGT
>NW_013827541.1:0-668 GCF_000517525.1 Limulus polyphemus
AGTCATCACCACCCACCTTCAACTCTTGGGCAATCTATTTACCAACGAATAGTTGGATTGACCGTCACATTATAACACCCCCACGGCTGAAAGAGCGAACATGTTTGGTGCGACGGGGATTCGAACCCACGACCCTCAGATTGCGAGTCGAGCGCCCTAACCACCAGGCCATGCCGGGCCATGTGCAGCTAAAAGAAGAGAAAAAAAAATCCATTATATAGTGTCATCTGCTGTCAGAATAAATAAACATTAAAATAATAAGATATAAGAAAGTGAACTGGATTTGGCTATTTTTCTTGTATTTCAAATCTAAGCTTCGTGATAACGTTTATGAAAAAACAAAGTAACAAAAATATATATAATATTAAAAAGTTTCAGTTGATTCAAAATTTTAAGTCAGTATGTAACAAGATAATGTAAAAAAAAGTATCGATTCATAAAAAAAAATCAGCTACAACAAAGTATCCTGAAACTATTCAAATACAACACTGAGAAAAAAAACTTAATACATTTTTACCTGTGATATATATGACACTGAAGCTACGGGACATTTGATTTATGTTTCAAATAAGGAAAAGCAAACTTTTTTAAAGTTTTAAATAGAGCGTGTTAAACCAAAGATATATATATATATATATAAATGGAAGAATTTTTCCGAATGACAGCTT
>NW_013827542.1:0-435 GCF_000517525.1 Limulus polyphemus
CTTGTTTAAAGACTTGTTATATTATTACCTAATGATAAGCCCTAAGAATATGATCTTGTTTAAATACTTGTTATATTATTACCTTATTATAAACCCTAACAATACGAACTTGTTTAAAGAATTGTTATATTGTTACCTTATTATAAACACTAAAAATATGGACTTGTTTTAAGACTTGTTATATTATTACCTTACTACAAACCCTAAGACTATGAACTTCCTTAAAACTTGTTATATTATTACTTCATTATAAACCCTAAGAATATTAATTTGTTTAAAGACTTGTTATTTTCTTACCTCATTATATACGCTATAAATATGAACTTGTTTAAAGACTTGTTATATTATTACCTTATTATAAACCCTAAGAATATTAAGTTGTTTACCTCATTATAAATTATTAAGTTGTTTACCTCATTATAAACGCTATAAATA
>NW_013827543.1:0-574 GCF_000517525.1 Limulus polyphemus
TAATCGCTGTTTATAATAAGGTACATTGTTTATAGCGTATATTTTATAAAAATAGATGATAGTTAGTTGGATGGCAGGGTTAAACCGTTAATCCAATTCCGAAAAGAGTAAAAAATCTGGTTAATTAGTAAAACTGTTCATACATCGTTTTCAAGTCATTATATTTTTACTTACAACTTCTCTGTTTCTTCGGATATGCTTCACCTTTGTTACGAATGTTTAACATTGTTACATATTGAAGCTTCGAAATGGGTGTTTTTTTGTTTTTTTTATATTGCACTTTGCACGTCAAATGAACGTTTTGTGTTACACGTTTTATACACTTTGTTATATTACACAATTAATACGTTCAGATAGCAGGAATGAAAATTTTAAGAATATTACATTCAGAGTGCCTGAACGAAAAAATACGTTATAATACACGCAGTAAACTTTCAATCAATAATGTTGTATGTATTGGGTTTACAGCTTTCTCTTGTTATAATCAATAATGTTGTATGTATTGGGTTTACAGCTTTCTCTTGTTGTAATCAATAATGTTGTATGTATTGGGTTTACGGCTTTCTGTTGTTGT
>NW_013827544.1:0-435 GCF_000517525.1 Limulus polyphemus
CTACCAGAGACAAACCAAAACTAAACAGTAAAGCCAAATGTCTACTAAAGACAAACCAAAACTAAACAGTAAAGACAAATGTCTACCAGAGACAAACCAAAACTAAACAGTAAACTGTAAACACAAATGTCTACCAGAGACAAACCAAAACTAAACAGTAAAGACAAATGTCTACCAGATTCAAATGAAAAATATACATAAAAAGTAAATAGTTACAAGAATTAAATTAAAAGTCAGATTAAACATTACAGAAAAAGCCAAAGGATTACCAGGAATAAACAAAAAATTACCACTTTAAGTCAAACAGTTACCCAAGTAGAGTCAAAGTTTACCAGTAAATAATGACTATCAGAGTTAGTGACTTTGTCTGGTGACTAGATTAGACAGTGTTAGTAATAAAAGGTATATATATATATATATATATATATATATAGT
>NW_013827545.1:0-436 GCF_000517525.1 Limulus polyphemus
TTTTAAACAAGTTTAAACATGTTGATACTTGTTTAGTGTAATATAATAATGTCTCATTTTAAACAAGTTAAAACATGTTGATACTTGTTTTGTGTAATATCATAATGTCTCATTTTAAACAAGTTAAAACATGTTGATACTTGTTTAGTGGAATATAATAATGTCTCATTTTAAACAAGTTTAAATATTCTTATACTTGCTTTGTGTAATATAATAATGTCTCATTTTAAACAAGTTTAAACATTTTGATAATTGTTTAGTGTAATATCACAATGTCTCATTTTAAACAAGTTTAAACATTTTGATACTTGTTTAGTGTAATATAATAATGTCTCATTTTAAACAAGTTTAAATATTCTGATACTTGTTTAGTGTAATATAATAACGTCTCATTTTAAACAAGTTAAAACATGTTGATACTTGTTTAGTGTAATAT
>NW_013827546.1:0-434 GCF_000517525.1 Limulus polyphemus
ATGATATCACTTTCAAAGTGGAAACATAACCTTTGGTGAAAACCAAAAAAAAATAACAAAAAAATTAAGAACAATAAAAGTAAGTTATCACTTAAAATTGTTAAAGTGAAGTAGAAAAAACTAAAATAAAAATATTTCCACTTCATATGATATTAAAAAGAATGCAGGAAGAGAGAACAAAGAAAAAACTTCTTGACAACAGCACTGCCAAACGTGAAGTGATAGTTTGGTAAAGTTGAATAGAGGGAGTCACATGCAAAAGAAGGGCGTGTTGCATTCCTATTGGTGGAGGGTTGTCATATGATAATATGCATGCGAGATGCAGTTGAACCACAATGATTGTGGGAAACAAGGAAGTGCAAGGCTTGTGGCATGCAAAAAACAAATGTTTTGCATATAGAGGTCAGCACTGAACAAGAATATCTATATCTGTG
>NW_013827547.1:0-853 GCF_000517525.1 Limulus polyphemus
TCCGATAAATAATTTCAAAAAATGTGTTCCTCCGGAAGAAAACCGGAGGTTTTCAGGATCTTTTAGAAATATCTGGATTTCCGGATATATCCGGCAGACTTTCATTATTAAATAGTTAAAGATAAACTATCTTTCTGTTAAGACAGAAAAGATAAAAGTTAATAGTCTGCAATACAATTAATAATCACCAAGTGTCCCAGAAATAGTAACATGTTGGGGTTGCAATTTGCACAATTTCATGCAGAGAAAAGCTGACAGCTAGAACATAGGAAGATATGCAAATGAAATAATACACAGAGCATAGTTATTCAAGAGCAAAAATTTATATTATACAGACTTGAACACAAATTACTCAAAAAATAATTTTAAATACACATGATTAACTTATTGTGTGTTAGATAATCACAGAAACACAAATGCAATCAACAAAGTGGTAGTAAAAGATCCATATCAAGCTCCATAGAAGCATGCTCCTGTTGGTATCAAAATTTGTTAAGTGCACAAGTCTGTAGTACCATTCAATTGTACCAAGAAGAATCCTACTACATGAGGAAGAACATATGTTTGATCAGTCAGTTCTGTAACAAATTGAGTAATTAAAGGACAAACTTAATACATAATTTCTATGACTCAACTCTCTCACTATGGGCTTGGTCCAAGGGATTGACCTCGTAATCATTTTGTGCTTGTTATAGATTTAATACTATAACTTTTAATAGAGTATGCATATCTTCACGAAATTTTGCAGATTATCAGTAAATGTTACATGGCTTTTGTACACAAAATATCACATTTGCTCATGCATTTCTTCTTTTTGAATGTTGACAATTGAACATGAAAAGTAATTTTGATT
>NW_013827548.1:0-478 GCF_000517525.1 Limulus polyphemus
CAAAGGAGGAATGGAACAAACAGAGACTTACATTACATCAGTTGAAAGGAGGAATGGAACAAACAGAGACCTGCATTACATCAGTTGAAACGGGGAATGGTAGCAACAAAGATCTGAATTACATCAATAAGATCGATTTTTCCCACAAGATGTTTATCTTACACCATTAACTATCTATATAGTTTTTATGGTTCGTCCTACAAGATGTGTATCTTACCCCATTAACTATCTATGTAGTTTTTATGGTTTGTCCTACAAGATGTTTATCTTACCCCATTAACTGTCTATGTAGTTTTTATGGTTCGTCCTACAAGATGTTTATCTTACCCCATTAACTATCTATCTAGTTTTTATGGTTTGTCCTACAAGATGTTTATCTTACCCCATTAACTATCTATCTAGTTTTTATGGTTCGTCCTACAAGATGTTTATCTCACCCCATTAACTATCTATCTAGTTTTTATGGTTCGTCCTACAA
>NW_013827549.1:0-436 GCF_000517525.1 Limulus polyphemus
ACGGACTTAAAGTATTGGACGGAACAAGTAAGACTCTAAGACTGAGTCACATGGGCAACAGACTTAAAGTATTGGACGGAACAAGTAAAACGTTGAGACTGAGTTATATGGACAACGGACTTAAAGTATTGGACGGAACAAGTAAAACGTTGAGACTGAGTTATATGGACAACGGACTTAAAGTATTGGACGGAACAAGTAAGACTCTAAGACTGAGTTATTTTGTTTTTGTTTGAAGTTAAGCACAAAGCTACACAAAGGGCTATCTGTGCTCTGCCCACCACGGGTATCGAAACCCGGATTCTAGCGTCGTAAGTCCGCAGACATACCGCTGTGCTACTGGGGGGCAAGACTGAGTTATATGGACAACGGACTTAAAGTAGTGGACGGAACAAGTAAAGCGTTATATATATATATATATATATATATATATATA
>NW_013827550.1:0-437 GCF_000517525.1 Limulus polyphemus
CATATGCGAGTGAATTTCTAGAATGTCACAAACAACTAAGAATGGTAAAATAAATATCACGTTTTGTTTTCCAGTTTTTCATACATCGCTTCGAATTCACACTAACTATTTTGATAAATAAATAGATACGGAATATGTATACATGAGTCCCTTATATTTGACTAGTAAAGTAATCACATATAAATAACAGTAACAAGTATGTCACAACATTATGTAACAGTTTTAAGATGGTCTTGTTGGAGTATTATGTATATGATACGATGTTATGGTGGATGTTTTGACACAGGCTAGAGATACGTTTTTCCAGCTATGCTGATATTCATAGAGAAATGTGTTTCTAGAGTTGTTTAGACGTTGTAATACTGGAACTGGGTACTCAACTTCTTCACATTGTTCACGAACGCTTCGAGTTTTGTGTACATATTGCGGAGTACTGG
>NW_013827551.1:0-439 GCF_000517525.1 Limulus polyphemus
AACGAGATTAGGGATATGATTTTCCACGCAGCATTGGGGGAAACCGCTTGAAGGGCGACAGAAACCTTGTCAGAAGATGAAAATATATCAAAAACTTCGATGAAACATGTCATTTTGTGAAAGCGGTATTTATTCGCTGTTATTGGGCAATAAAATCGATAGGCCAGTTGAAATATACCAGAAGCGGTAGAATTGACAACTATGGCATAACAGAAATTCAAACTGTACTTTGAACGTTTTCTCTGAGTCGCGATACTGAGTGAAAAATCTTAGATTGACCTATAACACAAAAGTATTGGTTATAATTATATTACGTACCCTTCTTACAGAAGGCCCATACAATACTATCTAAATGTAATGTGTATAAAATATTTCTAGTATTACTGTATTGTTTTATTGAACTGGCTATACACTTGTGTGGTTTAATGTTGTTAACTGT
>NW_013827552.1:0-437 GCF_000517525.1 Limulus polyphemus
CAGAAAGCTGTATATCTGGCAACGAGCTTGAAGAGACAACCATTGGAAATACTTGGACAGTTGAAAGCAGCGGACAGACACAACTATAGAACACTGGTAGAGGCTCTAGAACTCAGGTATGGAACCCAAAACCAGTCAGAAGTTTACAGGGCCAGGTTCAGGACGAGAGTCCGTGCTAAAGGGTAGAGCCTGCAAGAGCTGTCACAGGACTTGGAGAGCATGGCACACAAGGCCTACCCAACTGCACCACCCCATCTTCTCAAGTTGTTGCTGAGGGATCAGTTCGTAGATGCCTTGGACAGTCCACAACTTAAGATACAAGTGAAGCAAGCACACCCCTCTACCATGCAAGATGCAATGGTCAGAGCTCTCGAATTTGAATCCTACGTTAGGTCCAGCACAGAGGTACCGAGGTTGGCACAGTCATCTGGATTCAA
>NW_013827553.1:0-433 GCF_000517525.1 Limulus polyphemus
CGTATTTGTAATATTCTAATTCAACCACCAAAAAAAAGGCCATAGAGTTAAAACAATGTCTCATTAGTTAACACTAATATTATTCATTTATATTCACAAAATAACTTACGATTCGTATTATTTTTTGGCAGTCTAATTGTTACTGCTCTTCCCAAACACTGCAAATTATAGACGAAAGTTAAAGTGAAACATGATTGTTAATTTTCTTTATTCAATATATTTCCTTTTTTTTAAGTTTTAGTTTGATAAACTAAGGTCTTTTGCTTCTTCCAGCGTGAATACTTCCTCCAGCCGGGACATTTCCTCGTCAAAAGTTGTTGCAAATACGATGACATCGTCCAGGTACACTAGGGCTATCCTCCATTGTAGGCCTTCCAATACTCGTTCCGTCAGTCTCTCAAATGTTGCCGGAGCATTACTGAGCCCAAATGGC
>NW_013827554.1:0-435 GCF_000517525.1 Limulus polyphemus
CTTACAAGATTAGCGTGAAAAATGAACTCACAAAACATTTCAATTAAAACTTTAGCGGCACTATCATAAGGCTATTGGGTGAACATCAATAAAATAACACGTCGTTCTCAGTCCCCGATGGCTCGGCAATAAGTCTGAGGGTTTACAACGCTTAAAATTGGATTTGGATATATACGATGGGCAGAACACAGACAATTCATTATTTAGGTATGCACTTGACAACAAACAACCAAAACAACATGTAATTGCTAAGCGCAGACTATTTGTTTGCAGGTCGTTGTCGTCATAACAACAGCATATATATATATATATATCATAAAAGAACCTGTCTCTCTGTGTGACCGCCATAGCTCCAAGAGGAAAAACCTAGAGACCTAAAACTCTTCACACATACTAAGGGATTCTTAGAGTGTGCACTTTCGTATTATGTTTCAG
>NW_013827555.1:0-437 GCF_000517525.1 Limulus polyphemus
ACCCACAGTCCGGTGGGATGGTATATAAGTACAATTGGACACTGGGACAGGCAAAGTTTTGTAATAGCCACCAAGATTGGGATGTCTTACTCCCTCCACTGTTGATGGCCTATAGGACAGCAGAGCATGAAGCCACTGGATACACTCCAGCAAAGTTGATGTTTGGTCAGAAACTTCGGTTGCCAGTGGATCTGTTAACCGATACCCACCTTATGAAGATTTGCCTGAAAATGTGTCGGAATTCGCGAAAGTGTTATCGGAAAGGATGGATAATATTCGCCATCAATTGCGTTCAAACTTGAAAACGTCCGCTGATTCGATGAAGTTATGTTATGATAAGAGATCTACAGAAGTTAGCTTTGTACCGGGAGACAAGATGTGGTTGTATAATCCCAGGAAGACCAAAGGGAAGTCTCCTGAGTTGTCTTCTCCATGGG
>NW_013827556.1:0-437 GCF_000517525.1 Limulus polyphemus
AATTGATCTGCAGTCAGAGAGAGACGTATTGTTGTTATAGCGTTTGTTTTAGCGCGATTGTTGAAATTAAGTATATCGTAAAGTTATATTCGGAAAGAATAAACCAGTTTTATTAAGTAAGAACTTGTGTCGCTAAAGTTTCGTCGGAACGAAGTTACGGAAAGTTAATTAACAAACGGAGACGTAACAATATCCTATTTGCTGATTATTCTCAAAATATGGTCTTGTATTAAATCTCCTTTTACGCTGTTATTTGTAAGGCATTTTATTATACAGCTCAACTATAAGTAAACACAACTACCCAAAAACTCGCAATATTTTACAAACACAAAAGTATATAAAGGAAATTCTTAATATTTCATTCTTGACTTAAAAAAAAAATCATGCCCCCCAGTGGCACTGGAGTACGTCTGCGGACTTATACGTTCCAATCCCAC
>NW_013827557.1:0-525 GCF_000517525.1 Limulus polyphemus
TGTTGTTCGTGATCTATTGTACACTGGGAAAGGTTGTGTATAGTAGAAGGAATCAAACTGGGGGATAAATCTGCCACCAGGCTTATTGCTGTTATTTCATTAATAACCGTATTCCTTATTGCTGTTATTTCATTAATAACCGTATTCCAACCGACTCCCGACAGCAAGTTTTTCTACAATGCTGTTTCTTTTTTATCTTTCGGAATACTGTGAAAATCGTAGTTAACTTTCTAAGGAATATTAGCTATAGTAATTTTCATGATCAGAAGACTATACGATCGTCCAAGTCTAGTTATTAATTAGATGCTAATTGTTAATACTTTTTAATAACTAATTGATAATTACAAATAATATATAAATGATCGGCTCGGCATGGCCAGGTGGTTGGGGCTAGACTGGCAATCTGAGGGTTGCGGGTTCGAATCCCCTTCCCGCCAAGCATGCTCGCCCTTTCGGCCGTGGGGGAGTTATAATGTTACGGTCAATCCCATATTCGTTAGGTAAAAGAGTAGCCCAAGAGTTGGC
>NW_013827558.1:0-437 GCF_000517525.1 Limulus polyphemus
AAAAGCTGGATTATCCTTCTTTATATTGGAAAAGCTTTGCTATCCTTGGTTATACTAGAAAAGCTGGATTATACTTCTTTATATTGGAAAAGATTTGTTATCCTTCTTTATATTGGAAAAGCTGGATTATCCTTCTTTATATTGGAAAAGATTTGTTATCCTTCTTTATATTGGAAAAGCTTTGTTATCCTTGGTTATACTAGAAAAGCTGAGTTATCCCTATTTATGCTGGAAAAGCTTTGTTATCCTTGGTTATACCAGAAAAGCTGGATTATCCTTCTTTATATTGGAAAAGCTTTGTTATCCTTCTTTAAATTCTTTATATCGGAAAAGCTGGATTATCCTTCTTTATATTGGAAAAGCTTTGTTATCCTTGGTTATACTAGAAAAGCTGGATTATCCTTCTTTATATTGGAAAAGCTTTGTTATCCTTGGTT
>NW_013827559.1:0-437 GCF_000517525.1 Limulus polyphemus
AGCAAATGTACAACGTTTCGACAAGGTTTTGATGATGACAAAACCTTGTCGAAACGTTGTACATTTGCTGTTAGGTTAAACTTATATTAAAGTTTTTCTTCATTACCCATTCAAGCCGTCTCCAGCCAACATAGTATATATATTTATACTATTAAGAAATATAACTAAAAGCCTTTTTATTTTGATAATTGGCGAAGATAATATTTTTAAATTTTGATAGAAGGTAGAAACTCATGATACGTTTATATGCCATAAAAGCACCCATTCATTAGTTAGCCAGACTGCGTATTTTGTTTTACTCACCACCATGCCCCAAGTTGAACAAAAAACACGGCCTAGTTAACTAATGAATGAATATTTGATGTAAAATTCTTATCAATACTCCAAGTGTAACTACCAGTTTTGGTGCCAATTTTGATTTCATACCTTTAAGTTTT
>NW_013827560.1:0-436 GCF_000517525.1 Limulus polyphemus
GTGGAACACGATCAATTTACTGAAAAATGTTCTTGATTAAAATAAACGAACTGTTAAATATTATATTTACTGATTCGAGTAAAATATTATTCTACAGTAAAAACTAGTCATTTGTTTACAGATTACACTAACATTTGTCTGCTATTTACAGATTACAGTAAAAACTAGAAACTAGTTTTTTTTTCATATTACGCTAAAATTGACCTAGTGTTTAGAGATTGCACTAAAATTGGTCTAGTTTTTACAGATTACATTAAAAACTAGAAAAATAGTAATTTGTTTACAGAATACACTAAAATTAGTCTAGTTTTTAATGATTACAGTAAAAACAAAAACTAGTCATTTGTTTACAGATTACACTAAAACTGATCTAGTGTTTATAGATAAAAGTAATCACTCGTTTATAATTACATTAATATTTGTCTACTGTTTACAG
>NW_013827561.1:0-434 GCF_000517525.1 Limulus polyphemus
AAACTCGCCCGTTGTTTGGTTGCCGTTTTCCATGGAGGTCTGTATTAGCTAATGTTTAAACATCTCGCATTTGGCAATGAACTTCTCTCGCCTTTTTCATCTGTCCAAACTTTTATTTGGCTCGACCACTAAATATTAGTAAAAAAAAAAGGATCTTTGAACATAAGTATAATTTGAAATTTTTATTACATGTAGAAAGTCACGTGTTGCCCCCCCCCCAGTGGCACAGCAGTATGTCTGCGGACTTACAACGCTAGAATCCGGGTTTCGATACCCGTGGTGGGCAGAGCACAGATAGCCCATTGTGCTTAATTACAAACAAACAAACAAGTCATTTGTTAGCTTAGTGGAATTCAAAATATGGTCGTTCAAAGCACAAGCTACTAGTCGGCGATGTCCTTATTATACTACCTGTCCATTTACAAGTTTTATTT
>NW_013827562.1:0-439 GCF_000517525.1 Limulus polyphemus
TTTATGTCGTTTTGTCTGCCTCCATTTTCTACAACCGGAGCACGTCTTTCTGTACACCTTCTTTATGTCGTTTTGTTTGCCTCCATTTTCTACAACCGGAGCACGTCTTTCTGTACACCTTCTTTTATGTCGTTTTGTCTGCCTCCATTTTCTACAATCAGAGTACGTCTTTCTGTACACCTACCTTCAAGTCGTTTTGTTTGCCTCCATTTTCTACAACCAGAGTACGTCTTTCTGTACACCTTCCTTTATGTCGTTCTGTCTGCCTCCATTTTCTACAACCAGAGTATGTATGTCTTTCTGTACACCTTCCTTTATGTCGTTCTGTCTGCCTCCATTTTCTACAACCAGAGTACGTCTTTCTGTACACCTTCCTTTATGTCGTTCTGTCTGCCTCCATTTTCTACAACCAGAGTATGTATGTCTTTCTGTACACCTT
>NW_013827563.1:0-437 GCF_000517525.1 Limulus polyphemus
GTGACTAAAACTAGAATAGCTAGATGTCCTTACGTTAAAACAGTGACTAAAACTAGAATAGCTAGATGTCCCTACGTTAAAACAGTGACTAAAACTAAAATAGCTAGATGTCCCTACGTTAAAACATTGATTAAAACTAGAATAGCTAGATGTCCTTACGTTAAAACAGTGACTAAAACTAAAATAGCTAGATGTCCCTACGTTAAAACATTGATTAAAACTAGAATAGCTAGATGTCCTTACGTTAAAACAGTGACTAAAACTAAAATAGCTAGATGTCCCTACGTTAAAACATTGATTAAAACTAGAATAGCTAGATGTCCCTACGTGAAAACATTGACTAAAACTAGAATAGCTAGATGTCCTTACGTTAAAACAGTGACTAAAACTAGAATAGCTAGATGTCCCTACGTGAAAACATTGACTAAAACTAGAAT
>NW_013827564.1:0-438 GCF_000517525.1 Limulus polyphemus
AAAAATTTAGGTGTTACCACCTATGCTATGAATATTGTAAAAAAAAAGGGTATGAAACAGTCTTTCTATCTGAAACAAATCAGTCTAAGAGACAATATGCAAGATGAGTAGTAGACCAAATATGGGCATAAACAAGGATTGAATTAACAGAGACATTTCTACCATATGTAATACTGTATTTTACTAACAATAGGGCTTATACAATTTTACTTTTAACTAATTCATTATATTTATTATCCAACAGGAGCTTAAATTAAATTCAGGGATGAAGCAGTGTAGTTTTATTAGAAAGTACTGTTTTATATATTATTGTTGTTAAATACTGTAAAGAAATATACAGATTATAAGTACATCTGTGTCACACACACACATCAGATCTAATAATGGCTGGAGACGGCTTGAATGGGTAATGAAGAAAAACTTTAATATAAGTTTAAC
>NW_013827565.1:0-1128 GCF_000517525.1 Limulus polyphemus
AAATGTTCATGCAGTAGTTGTACCAAGTAAGGCTAAAGATGAGTATGGTGGTTATAAATTCGGTAACTAAAGTTACACTTAAGTGTTCATAGAGTAGTTTTACCAAGTAAGGCTAAAGATGAGTGGTAATAAATTTTGTAACTAGAGTCACACCTAGGTGTTCATGGTTTAATTGTACCAAATAACGCTAAATATGAGTATGGTGGTTATAAATTCGGTAACTAGAGCTACACCTAGGTTTTCATGGAGTAGTTGTTCCAAGTAAGGCTAGAGATGAGTATGGTGGTTATAAATTCGGAAACTGGAGTTACACCTAGGTGTTGATGGAGTAGTTGTACCAAGTAAGGCTAAAGATGAGTATGGTGGTTATTAATTCGGTAACTAGGATTACACCTAGGTGTTCATGGAGTGTTGTACCAAGTAAAGCTAAAGATGAAGAATTTATAACCACCATACTCATATTTAGCGTTATTTGGTACAACTAAACCATGAACACCTAGGTGTGACTCTAGTTACAAAATTTATAACCACTCATCTTTAGCCTTACTTGGTACAACTACTCCATGAACACTTAGGTGTAACTCTAGTTACTGAATTTATAACCATCCTACACATCTTTAGACTTACTTGGTACAACTACTCCATGAACACTTAGGTGTAACTCTAGTTACTGAATTTATAACCATCTTACTCATCTTTAGACTTACTTGGTACAAATACTCCATGAACACTTAGGTTTAACTCTAATTACCGAATTTATAACCACCATATTGTACTAAGTAGTGCTAAAGATGAGTATGGTGGTTATAAGTTCGGTAACTAGAGTTACACCTAGGTGTTCGTGGAGTTGTTGTACCAAGTAAGGTTAACGATGAGTATGGTTATAAATTAGTTAACTAGAGTTTCACCTAGGTGTTCGTGGAGTTGCTGTACCAAATAACGTTAAGATGAGTATGGGAGTTATAATTCGGTAACTAGAGTTAAACCTAAGTGTTCATGGAGTATTTGTACCAAGTAAGGCTAAAGATGAGTATGGTGGTTATAAAATATGTAACTAGAGTTACACCTTGGTGTTCATGGAGTAGTTGTACCAAATAGCGCTATCGATGAGTATGGTGGTTATTAATT
>NW_013827566.1:0-437 GCF_000517525.1 Limulus polyphemus
CAGAAACAAGAAGAACGAGCAATTAAACAAGAAGAGAGATTACAGCAGTTGTTGGAGGAAAGAGAAAAGAAACAAGAAAAGAAATTACAGCAGTTGTTAGAGGAAAAAGAAAAGAAACAAGAAGAACGAGAAATTAAACAAGAAGAGAGATTACAGCAGTTGTTAGAGGAAAAAGAAAACAAACAAGAAGAACGAGAAAAGAAACAAGAAGAAAGATTACAGCGGTGGCAAGAAAACCTACAACAATGGCAGCTCGAACAGCAAAATAAACAAAAGAGATTACAACAGTTGTTGGAGGAAAAAGAAAATAAACAAGAAGAACGAGAAAAGAAACAAGAAGAGAGATTACAGCAGTGGCAACTGGAACAAGAAAGGAAACAGGAAGAAAGTCTCCAACAGTTACAAGAAAGTCAGCAGCAACTACAGGAAAACAATGA
>NW_013827567.1:0-437 GCF_000517525.1 Limulus polyphemus
AACGGCACCGGTAGGAAAAATCAGCGTGTGATCAGTGAATTTTGCAGAGGTAGCTAGCTCGTTATTAACTGAATCGTATCTACATCAACTCGAAATTAACTCGCTCATCGTGAACCCTCGATAAGACATCAAAGAAGTTCCAGGCTAGAAAGAAGACTTTATATTGTTTGTAATTTTGTAAAACGTTTGTATATAAATCATTGTTTGTAAGAACTATTTGTAATAACTGTTATTGTAAATTGTATTGTTGTTTATATATTAAAATATATTTGTATTAAAAAAGGAACTGTGTACATCAATCTTGTTGCCAAATATCATAAATTGGATACATATTGGCATATATTTAACCACTGAATTTAAATTACCATTTAGTTTGGTTTCAGACCATTCGAAATTGTAATACGTAAATATATATATATATATATATATATATATGA
>NW_013827568.1:0-434 GCF_000517525.1 Limulus polyphemus
AGTTTTTTCTTCATTACACATTTAAGCCGTCTCCAGCCACTATTAGTCTTAAAGTGGGTTCCTCGTCATCGAATACCTTTCATCTATTATCTATCTATAATAAAATACCTACCAGCCACTATACATCTATAATAAAACACCTATCAGTCACTATGCTTCTATAATAAAACATCTATCAGTCACTATCCATGTATAATAAAACACCTACCAGTCACTATTCATCTGTATTAAAAGACATACCAGCCACTATCCATCTGTATTAAAAGACCTACCAGCCACTATCCATCTGTATTAAAACACCTACCAGCCACTATCCATCTATAATAAAGAACTACCAGTTACCATCCATCTATATTAAAAGACCTACCAGTTACTATCTATCTGTATTAAAAGACCTACCAGCCACTATCCATCTATATTAAAAGACCTACCAG
>NW_013827569.1:0-436 GCF_000517525.1 Limulus polyphemus
AATCCATCTAGTCTACACCCGTCACTACTATACTGTTGTGGAACTTGTGTTTAAAGAATCCATCTAGTCTACACCTGTCACTACTATACTATTGTGGAACTTGTGTTTAAAGAATCCATCCAGTCTACACCCGACACCACTATACTGTTGTGGAACTTGTGTTTAAAGAATCCATCTAGTCTACACCTGTCACTACTATACTGTTGTGTTTAAAGAATCCATCTAGTCTACACCCGTCACTACTATACTGTTGTGGAACTTGTGTTTAAAGAATTCATCTAGTCTACACCTGTCACTACTATACTGTTGTAGAACTTGTGTTTAAAGAATCCATCTAGTCTACACCTGTCACTACTATACTGTTGTGTTTAAAGATCCATCTAGTCTACACCCGTCACTACTATACTGTTGTGGAACTTGTGTTTAAAGAATCCAT
>NW_013827570.1:0-461 GCF_000517525.1 Limulus polyphemus
GCAGACTGCGAGTCGAGCGCCCTAACCGCCTGACAGACTAGATGGAAAGCTGTCAACAGCACCCACCGCCATCTCTTGGGCTGATCATGCGTGACTAAATAGTATTTAGTTACCCTAACTCGTATAGCACGGTCCGAAATTACGGAGCACGTTTTTGAGGCAACGAGGACACGAATTATTTAATTCACAGTCTAGGCACGACAGCAATTAGGCTACGCCCGGTCCTACATTTTTTTAGGAAGCGCATATTAGATAAATTAAAAAAGCAGGTACTCTTGTAAGGTGGGTAGATTCGTTTTTCATGTTTTTCTATAGCCCCTAGAGTGGAAAGATTCGTTCTTCATGTTTTTCTATAGCCCCTAGAGTGGGTAGATTCGTTTTTCATGTTTTTCTATAGCCCCTAGAGTGGGAAGATTCGTTCTTCATGTTTTTCTATAGCCCCTAGAGTGGGAAGATTCGTT
>NW_013827571.1:0-437 GCF_000517525.1 Limulus polyphemus
TCGTGTTATTCTTTATCACAAGATTTGTAAAAACAGCTATTCGTTAGATACGTTTTTAATCAGTTACGAGTTGCCATAAAAAGTAATATTTATGTTTTAATGTTTTATTCGCAGTTCGTGGCCAGCATGTCTTTAAACAATGTTCGAAATACTGTTGTTAAAAGTTTTTATTTCTTCCAACATGTTATACAAATTTATAAAAACAAGATACATTGAATATCCATACTAAATATTACTGTTATTATGAGTTACTCTGCCATAACATGTTTTAGAGACAACAACACGGTTATGAAGTTACCGTACCTGAATCAATAGAGTTGTATTTTTATATCCAATTAGGCCCGGCATGACCAGGTGGTTAGGGAACTCGACTCGCAATCTGCGGGTCGCGGGTTCGAATCCCCGTCACACCAAACATGCTCGTCCTTTCAGCCGTG
>NW_013827572.1:0-438 GCF_000517525.1 Limulus polyphemus
ATATATCGCTGTGCCACTGGGGGCAAAAAAAAAAGAAATATAGTTTAGCATTTGAAAATGTGTGTTTCGTAAAAATAATAAGACTGTGTTTCAAAAATTTTCATACTGTTGATAACGGTTTCAGAACAGGGCAGTGTAGTATTTAGAACGTTGCACTTCTCTATTAGGTATTAAGTAGTCAAGAAATTAATGTCGCTTTTTTTTAGATGAAGAAACTCGAACAACTTATATATCAAAACAAAACATTTAATAAATGAAATAGTCTCCATTCTTATCGATGATGCTTTTCCATCTTACAAACAGGTTGTTAATGCCCTGATTAAATAAATCACTTGGCTTTGAAGCAAAAAACGTCGATGTCCTCTTTAACACCTTCCGCGCATGTGCATACGCTTTCCCATTAAGATGGTGTTGCAATGAACGAAAAAGATGGTAATC
>NW_013827573.1:0-437 GCF_000517525.1 Limulus polyphemus
TAAATTGACCTTTCAGCCATGCCTGGTTAACAATACAGAAGTTACAATGACGCGGCTCACGTGTACTCATGTTACCATATCAAGTAACATAAAACTGATTTTTGGTCTGTACAAAGTAATTTGTCTTGGCTGTGTTTTAGTAGACTAGTATTTTGTTAAATACAGTCACATTTCAATTATTATAGATTATTGCTATTTTGAAATAAGTTCTTAAACGTTTTTTTCTTAAAGCATAGTAACTAAAGAAGTAAACCAAACAATTATCTCTTCTAGTTACGACCTTTGTACTCAGTTGCTGCTTAACTTAGGTTGCTAAGCCTTTAAAAATTTTGCACGTGGAGGATAAGAAACAAAATAATTTTTTTAGGTTTTATATATACATTTGAATAACTAAAAAATACATAAATCACTATATTAATACTATAGAATCTCACTAT
>NW_013827574.1:0-805 GCF_000517525.1 Limulus polyphemus
CCCTTCTAGAAATATCCTGTTCCTTCATGAATGCTCTAGCGTTTACTAGATATGTATTAGTCTTGTATATATAAGACGGTCACAACGTGACGGAACAGTGTGTGTGTGTAATTGAAAAGAGTATTGTTGAGTCGAGCACGTGAGACGTTCGTTGAGAAATATAGCGTTTGTTATAGCGCGACTGTTGAAAGTAAGTGTATCGCAAAGTTATATTCAGAAAGAATAAACCAGTTTTATTTATGAAAGACTCGTGTCGCTAAAGTTTCGTCGGAACGAATTTACGGAAAATTAACTAACGAACGGAGACGTAACAAATTGGTGTCAGAGAGTGGGACGAAAAAAAAAAGAAATGGAAACGAGAAGCGGCAAATCAAACTACAGCTTAGCAGACTTGATGGCAGCAATACAAGAGCAGCAAAAGAAACAAGAACGAGAAAAGAAACAAGAAGAACGAGAAATTAAACAAGAAGAGAGATTACAGCAGTTGTTGGAGGAAAAAGAAAAGAAACAAGAAGAGAAATTACAGCAGTTGTTGGAGGAAAAAGAAAAGAAACAAGAAGAGAAATTACAGCAGTTGTTGGAGGAAAAAGAAAAGAAACAAGAAGTACGAGAAAAGAAACTAGAAGAGAGATTACAGAAGTGGCAACTAGAACAAGAAACGAAACAGGAAAAAAGTATCCAACAGTTGCAGGAAAGTCAGCAGCAACTACAGGGAAGTCAACAACAGTGGCAAGAAGTACAAATGGAAAACATTAGTAAATTTAAAAGCGAATTAGATACGTTAAAGGATGATTTATTGTCTTTT
>NW_013827575.1:0-437 GCF_000517525.1 Limulus polyphemus
TACCGTCATCAGGATTCAAGGCCAGAAAGGGCAGCGTTCAACACAGGGAAGATGCCACAGCAGGAAAGGCTGCTACCCAGAAAGATTGTTGGAACTGTGGAGAGCAAGGACATATGAGTAGCCAATGTAAGAAGAATAGCACTAATAAGTCAGCCACGGGGAAACCATTAGTGGTTGGTGCTGAGGGATGCCCACCAACCCCCATCGTGAAAGTCCCAACAGCTAAGTGTAAAATGGCAAGCACACATAGTGTGTACGTGAAAGAAAAGCTGGATGGGCCAAAGGTGCAATTTTGTCATAGATTCTGCATCTCAGCAAACCCTTGTGAGTATCAAGGTGCTGGATCACATAGGAGTACCAGAAGCTGTACAGAAGCTCTGTGGTGTGACAGGACATTATACAAGGTTGTGGGAACCAGTGTGGGTAACTATTAAAGT
>NW_013827576.1:0-434 GCF_000517525.1 Limulus polyphemus
ATCATGAAGGAGTACCAGAAGCCATACAGAAGCTTTATGGTGTGAAAGGACATTCTGCAAGGTTGTGGGGACCAGTGTGGGTAACTATCGAGCTTATGGGCATAAAGGACAGCCAGAAAGTGTATTTGGCTGACATTGAAGACGAATGCATATTAGGATTGGACTATCTACTACCAAGGAAGTTTGTAATTGATTTTGATAAAATGGCGTTTGGTAATAACAAAGGCCAAGTTCCGGTAACTGTTAAAAGAGAGGTTGAAATAATTAGGTGCTATCAAGCTGAAGTCAAGCCGACTGAAAAAGTTGATGATGACGAAGTGGAACCAGGTATCGATATCAAGGCAGAACAGGAGAAAGACCAGGATTTGAAGCCAATGATTGATTTCCTAAAAGCAAGTGTTTTGCGCCCTGCTTGGGAGAAGGTGTCTAGTCTA
>NW_013827577.1:0-436 GCF_000517525.1 Limulus polyphemus
ACTACTTACTACCGAGAAAGTGCGTAATTAATTTTGATAAAATGACGTTTGGGAATAACAAAGGCCAAATTCCGGTAACTGTTAAAAGAGAGGTTGAACTAACTAGGTGCCATCAACCTGAAGTCAAAGTGGCTGAAGGAATTGATGATGGTGAAGTTGAACCAGGTATTAATAATAAAGCAGAGCAGGAGGAAGACCAAGATTTGAAGCCATAAATTGATTTTCTAAAAGCAAGTGTTTTGCGCCCTGCTTGGGAGAAGGTATCTAGCTTAAGCCCTGTGACAAAGAACTATTGGGCACAATAGGACCAGTTAAAGCTAGGAAGATGGCATTCTTGTCCGGAGATCGAAAACTGCAGATGGGAAAGTGACGACAATCTGTCATGGCAATCTAGCAGTGCACCCTCTGGTGACACTTAGTGCAACTATGACGTCAT
>NW_013827578.1:0-613 GCF_000517525.1 Limulus polyphemus
AGAAAGGACTTGTGTTGCTAAAGTTTCGTCGGAACGAATTTACGGAAAATTAACTAACGACTGGAGGCGTAACATTATGTTATTGTTGAGACATGTATTGTATGAGTCATGAATGCCTAGAAACACGTTCTATACTTTGTGGTAGGATGATTTAATTATTAATTAATTAACTAATGAATTTAGTGTCCTTTTTTTATGACGATTTAATTAACTATTGAATTTGTGATTAATTATATTCTTGTTGAGCCATGTATTGTATGAGTCATGACTGCCTAGAAACGTTCTATACATTGTGGTAGGAAAATTTAATTACTAATGATTTAATGAATTAGAGTTAAGAGTCCTTTTAATAATGATTTAGCTAATTAACATGACGAGACATGTATTTGATGAGTCATGGCCGCCTTGAAAGACATTCTCTACTTTGTGGTACTATTATGTAATCATCCATTATAGCCGACTGTCTGGTAACGAACTATAATTTCAGGCTTCCATAAGTTAGTTGCGGGGCCCGGCATGGCCGGGTGATTAGGGCACTCGACTCGCAATCTGAGGGTCGCGGGTTCGAATCCCTGTCACGCCAAACATGCTCGCTCTTTC
The DNA here is from genome assembly GCF_000517525.1 of Limulus polyphemus. NCBI lineage: Eukaryota > Metazoa > Arthropoda > Merostomata > Xiphosura > Limulidae > Limulus > Limulus polyphemus. The sequence continues at coordinate 601 of NW_013827578.1, forward strand.
AGCCGTGGAGGCG
>NW_013827579.1:0-436 GCF_000517525.1 Limulus polyphemus
AGCAATGTCTGCAGTCTATTTTTGCAGGGTCTTTGGCTCAGTCCATCAGCATTACCATGGGATTTTCCTTCTCTATATTCAATATTATAATTATACTGTTCTATTTTTCCGATCCAACTTGCTAGTTGTCACTTTGGGTTCTTTAATGATCTTAACCAGCGGAATGCAGCATGGTCTGTCCTAATGGTAAACCTTGCACCATAGAGGTAAGGGTGGAAATATGCGAGACTCTTTACTATAGCAAGGAGTTCCCTCCGTGTTACACAGTAGTTCCTCTCTAGTCTACTCAAAACCCTACAGAAGTAGGCCACCACATGTTCGTTTTCGCCCACTTTCTGAGACAACACTCCTCCAATTCCGACATTACTAGCATCACAATCCTGTATGTAAGGCAGTTAGGGATCTGGAAGCTTTAAAAGTGGAGTGGAGGCCAATT
>NW_013827580.1:0-437 GCF_000517525.1 Limulus polyphemus
ATGTACCAAGGTTGGTACAGTCATCTGGATTCAAGGCCAGAAAAGGTCAGCTTTCAGAGAGGTTTGAGGGACTCTGCTGGCACTGTAATAAACTTGGGCACAAGAGAGCTCAATGCTGGAAACTTCAACACAGGGGAGGTGCCACAGCAGGAAAGACTGGTATCCAGAAAAGTTGTTGGAACTGTGGAAAGCACGAACATTTGAGGAGCCAGTGTAGGAAGAATATTACCAACAAGTCGGCCTCAAGGAGACCAGTAGTGGTTGGTGTTGAGCGACGCCCGCCAACCCCCATCGTGAAAGTCCCAACAGCTAGATGTAAAATGCCAAGCACACACAGTGTCTATGTGACAGGAAAGCTAGATGGCCAAAAGTGCAACTTTGTCATAGACTCTGCGTCTCAGCAAACCCTTGTGCGCATCAAGATGTTAGATCACGAA
>NW_013827581.1:0-436 GCF_000517525.1 Limulus polyphemus
GGAACTAAAAATCAGTCCAGAGTCTACATGGACGTAGGTTTAGGACAAGAGTCCATGACGTAAAGGGGAAAGCCTGCAAGAGCTGGCACAGGATTTGGAAAGTATGGCACACAAGTACTACCCAACTGCATCACCCAATGTCCTCAAGCTGTTGCTGAGATATCAGTTTGTAGATGCCTTGGACAGTCCACAACTGAAGATACAAGTCAAGCAAGCACACCCCTCTACCATGCAGGATGCAATGGCCAGAGCTATTGAATTCGAATCCTATGTTAAGTCCAGTACAGAAGTACCAAGGTTGGTACTGTCATCAGGATTCAAGGCCAGAAAAGGGCAGCTCTCAGAAAAGTTTGAGGGACTTTGCTGGTACTGTAACAAACCTGGGCACAAGAGAGCTCAATGCCAGCAACTTCAACACAGGGAAGATGCCACGGTA
>NW_013827582.1:0-436 GCF_000517525.1 Limulus polyphemus
AAGCTAGAATATAAAATTAGAACGTCTTATCTTTTCTATTTGCTAATATATTACTCATGTAATAAATCAAACACAGTGGCACCCCACCCACCTCTTTCTATTTTTGGAAACGCTCCCTTATACACACTTATTTTTATATATGACATGATTAACCAATCCGAAACTCAGAATGTCCCCCTAGTGGCTTTCTCAGCCATTTTAACAGGCTAGGACGACATTTCATTCTTTTGAACCAATATGTCAAGAAGATAGGGTATGTCTTTAGTCTATTCGAAATTTCATATTTTTTTACGCTAAAATACATCTTAGTTACTAAGCTTGATAAATTATAGTGGAATTTATGGTATTGATGTAGTAATTTATGATTTTTTAGTTATTCAATTGTGTGTGTATATATATATATATATATAGAGAGAGAGAGAGAGAGAGAGAGAGA
>NW_013827583.1:0-436 GCF_000517525.1 Limulus polyphemus
GTGGCTCTTCTCTGAACCTTCCCCAACAATTCAATGTCCGTCTTGAGGAAGGGAGCCCAAAACTGTAAACAGTACTCTAAATGAGGCCTTATGAGTGAGCTATACAGTGAAACAATAATATCCCTTGACTTGTATTCAATATTTCTATAGATGCTACCTAAAAACCTAATAGCTCTATTGCTAGCTACAATACACCGTTTAGATGGCTTAAGTGATTTTTCAATCAACAACACCAAGATATTCTTTATCAACCACAGTATTTAATGTATTCCCATTTAATTTGTAACAATAATTTGAATTGTGAAAATCTACATGCATCACTTTACATTTTGGATAGTTAAACATCATCTGCCACATATTGGCCCAGTACATCAAATGATCTAAATCTCCCTACAAGTCTGCAGCATCTTTGATACAGTTAGCCACTCCAAAAATG
>NW_013827584.1:0-437 GCF_000517525.1 Limulus polyphemus
CCTGAAATGTCCGTGCTTTCCACAGTTCCAATAGCCTTTCTGGGTAGCAGCCTTTCCTGCTGTATCATCTTCCCTGTGTAGAAGTATCCAGCATTGAGCTCTCTTGTGCCCAGGTTTATTACAGTGCCAGCAAAGTCCCTCAAACCTCTCTGAAAGCTGACCTTTTCTGGCCTTGAATCCAGATAACTATACCACCCTTGGTACCTCTGTGCTGGACTTAACGTAGGATTCAAATTCGAGAGCTCTGTCCATTGCATCCTGCATGGTAAAGGGGTGTGCTTGCTTCACTTGTATCTTAAGTTGTGGACTGTCCAAGGCATCTACGAACTGATCCCTCAGCAACAACTTGAGGAGATTGGGTGGTGAAGTTGGGTAGGCCTTGTGTGCCATGCTTTCCAAGTCTTGTGCTAGCTCTTGCAGGCTCTCCCTTTAGCACG
>NW_013827585.1:0-437 GCF_000517525.1 Limulus polyphemus
ATTTTAATTGTAACACTCTGCCATAGGTCCACAGTTAGTTAACGTCGTTATTGGTGATTTTAATTGTAACACTCTGCCATAGCTCCACAGTTAGTTGACGTCGTTGGTAGTGGTGTTTTCGACTGTAACACTCTGCCCTAGTTCCACAGTTAGTTGACGTCGTTGTTAGTGGTGTTTTCGACTGTAACACTCTGCCCTAGTTCCACAGTTAGTTGACGTCGTTGTTAGTGGTGTTTTCAACTGTGACACTCTGCCCTAGATCAACAGTTAGTCAACGTCGTTGTTAGTGGTGTTTTCGACTGTAAAACTCTGCCCTAGGTCCACAGTTAGTTGACGTCGTTGGTAGTGGTGATTTCAACTGTAACACTCTGCCCTAGGTCCACAGTTAGTTGACGTTGTTGGTAGTCGTGATTTTAATTGTAACACTCTGTCCTAGG
>NW_013827586.1:0-437 GCF_000517525.1 Limulus polyphemus
AAAACTCTGTTCAACGGACTACATAAATGAAGAAATTAACCACTTAAAGCATTCCTTCATTCACACCAATAAATTCCCACCAGCTATAGTTGAAAAACTCTCCAACATTCCCCACAATAAAACTCAACTCACGAACAAAATTGACACTAACAAACCCAACAACAGTACGTTACACTGCAGTTTACCTTATGTTCCTGAAACCAGCTCAAGAATTATCTACACTTGGACAAAACTAGCCATTAAACACAATATTCCTGTCAACGTCAAATTCTCACAAAAACCTGGCCCTAAATTAAAATCGTTACTAAACAAAAATTATTTAGAATCACACAATACCAACGTCATTTACAAAATAACATGCAATAACTACCCAGAATTCTACATCGGAGAAACAGGAAGAAAATTTGAAATCACATACACAGAACACAATAAAAAAC
>NW_013827587.1:0-432 GCF_000517525.1 Limulus polyphemus
AAAGTGACTGTGGAAATTCTGTATATTACAATGTTGTATCGAGAAAGAATAAAGTAGTTTTAATTAAGAAAGGACTTGTATCGCTGAAGTTCCTCGGAATAAATTTATACAGGAAATTTACAAACGAGCAGATACGCAACACTACTATTAAGTACTACTGTACTTAATAATAATATAGATAGAGACACAGACAAGCAGACAGAGATAATTTTGATTTCAAGTCGTATTTCGAAATGTTTGGCTGCCTTATAATCTGTTTATTACGCTAAACAAACTGAAAAGTAAAATAAATACAGAGGTACAACAGTAAATGAAAACATAACAGGATTATTTCAACCTCAGGACCACTCACTGTAAAAATCCATTTTTTCAATGTTTCATTGAAAAGTTAGAATCAAGTGAAATTAAATTCACAAAAAAGTAGTAGATAAG
>NW_013827588.1:0-437 GCF_000517525.1 Limulus polyphemus
GGTGCCTTCCCATCGTATTCCTGTGGCTTCCTTCGTACTGGATCACTTCTAGTACTGAAATTCATATCTGGGATGTGACTTCTCACAGGACTGAAGCTGTCTGCATTTTGGTTTAGCTGCGGGGTCTGGAAGGGGCTTGCCATTGTCTGGGGCTGATTAAGTCGATGGTTAATGTATCCTCCTTGTGTAAAAGACAATAAATCATCCTTTAATGTATCTAATTCGCTTTTAAATTTACTAATGTTTTCCATTTGTACTTCTTGCCACTGTTGTTGATTTTCCTGTAGTTGCTGCTGACTTTACTGCAACTGTTGGATACTTTCTTCCTATTTCCTTTTTTGTTGTAGTTGCCACTGCTGTAATCTCTCTTTTTGTTTCTTTTGCTGTTCGAGCTGCCACTGTTGCAGGTTTTCTTGCCACTGCTGTTGTCTCTCTTC
>NW_013827589.1:0-435 GCF_000517525.1 Limulus polyphemus
TACTGGGACATGAAGTTGTAATCTGTTTCAGTACTAACTAACAATTTAGTACTGAAACAGATTAATTTAATAACAATTTAGTACTGGGGCATGAAGTGGTAATCTGGATCATTACTAAATAACAATTTAGTGCTGAAAGAAATTAAACTAAATAACAATTTAGTACTGGTGCATGAAGTTGTAATCTGGTTCATTATTAAATAACAATTAAGTGCTGGGGTATGAAGTTGTAATCTGGTTCGTTACTAAATAACAATTTAGTGCTGGGGTATGAAATTGTAATCTAAATTAGAGATTAGTGCTGGGGCATGAAGTTGTAATCTGGTTCATTACTAAATAACAATTTAGTGTTGGGGTATGAAGTTGTAATCTGGTTCATTACTAAATGACAATTTAGTGTTGGAGTATGGAAGTTGTAATCTAAATTACAGATTA
>NW_013827590.1:0-438 GCF_000517525.1 Limulus polyphemus
AGCGTTATTTGGTACAAGAACTCGACGAACAACTAGGTGTAATTATAGTTACCGAATTTGTAACCACCATTATTTGGTACAAGAACTCGACGAACACCTAGGTGTAATTATAGTTACCGAATTTGTAACCACCATACTCATCTTTAGCGTTATTTGGTACAACAACTCCACGAACTCCTAAATGTAACTATAGTACCCGAATTTATAACCACCATACTCATCTTTAGCCTTACTTGGTACAACTTCTCCAAAAATACCTGGGTGTAACTATAGTTACCGAAATTATATCCAACATACTCATCTTTAGCCTTACTTGGTACATCTACTCCATGAACACCTAGGTGTAACTATAGTTACCGAATTTATTACCAAAATACTCATCTTCAGCCTTACTTAGTACAACTACTCCATAAACACCTAGCTGTAACTCTAGTTTCC
>NW_013827591.1:0-437 GCF_000517525.1 Limulus polyphemus
GTTCCAACAACCTTTCTGGATACCAGCCTTTCCTGCTGTGGCACCTCCCCTGCGTAGAAGTTTCCAGCATTGAGCTCTCTTGTACCCAGGTTTGTTACAGTGCCAGCAAAGTCCCTCAAACCTATCTGAAAGCAGACCTTTCCTGGCCTTGAATCCAGATTACTGTACCAACCTCGGTACCTCTGTGCTGGACTTAATGTAGGATTCAAATTCCAGAGCTCTGGCCATTGCATCCTGCATGGTAGAGGGGTGTGCTTGCTTCACTTGTATCTTAAGTTGTGGTCTGTCCAAGGCATCTACGAACTGATTCCTCAGCAACAACTTGAGGAGATCGGGCGGTGCAGTTGGGTAGGCCTTGTGTGCCATGCTTTCCAAGTCTTGTGCCAGCTCTTGCAGATTCTCTCCTTTAGCACGGATTCTCGTCCTAAACCTAGCCC
>NW_013827592.1:0-437 GCF_000517525.1 Limulus polyphemus
TCTTTGTAGTTTGGAACTCCCTTAATATCTTATTGAGGGTTTACAATGAGCGAGTTAATTACGAGTTGATGTAAGTACGATTCGCTAAGTTTCCACCGTTGAAGTTATATAATGTTTTCGTAAAAGTATTAATGTCTGATGAGAATTCATTCAAGTTAAACGATTTGTAATGTTCGATATTTATAAATATTCCTGGTCAAATATCTGAAGCTTTCCGATTGATAAGCGTTATAACAATCACCGTTATTGCTTTCGAAGTTTATAGCACACTGACTATCGCGAACTAATAATAGACCCTCTCTTTTGGTGCGTCGCGTTGATTTTATTTATAGGCGTGGGACAGTTTTCTAGAAAATTCAGATTACGTAACAATACAAGTTAAAGGGTTTACGTACACTGATATATTGTTGATTCTTACTCTCGAGAATCTTCTATAA
>NW_013827593.1:0-437 GCF_000517525.1 Limulus polyphemus
CGAGTCGAGCTCCCTAACCATCTGGCCATGCCGGGCCAAGGGCTTGAAACTAGCTACATAAATATTATAATTCTTCTGGAATAGGATCGCTAACGGGTAGAAGGGCTTGAAACTAGCCACATAAACATTATAATTCTTCTGGAATGGGATCGCTAACAGGTAGAAGGGCTTGAAACTAGCCACATAAACATTATAATTCTTCTGGAATGGGATCGCTAACGGGTAGAAAGGCTTGAAACTAGCCACATAAATATTATAATTCTTCTGGAATAGGATCGCTAACGGGTAGAAGGGCTTGAAACTAACCACATAGACATTATAATTCTTCTGGAATAGGATCGCTAACGGGTAGAAGGGCTTGAAACTAGCCACATAAACATTATAATTCTTCTGTAATGGGATCGCTAACAGGTAGAAGGGCTTGAAACTAGCCACAT
>NW_013827594.1:0-435 GCF_000517525.1 Limulus polyphemus
CTATGTCGACGACTTCCAACTCTCGTGTCAGTTGTCGAACATGAGGTTTATTGAGCGGCAGCTTCAGAGTGCCCTCAATCAGTTGTTGACATGGACCACTGCAAATGGTTTTAAATTTTCTTCTTCCAAAACCGTTTGCATGCATTTTTGCCGCCAACGGGGTCTCCACCCAGATCCCGAGCTCCGTCTCGGCGATATAGTTATTCGTGTGGTCCCTGAAGCAAAGTTCTTGGGGCTTATCTTTGACTATAAGCTTAGCTTCATTCCACACATCAAGCAGCTACGTATCAAGTGTGCAATGGCTCTGAACGTACTCTGTGTCCTCTATTCCAGCTCTTGGGGAGCGGATCGATGTTCTTTGCTCAGGATCTATCGTGCTCTGATTTGATCCAAACTGGACTATAGGTTTTTGGTCTATGGTTCCGCTAGGACCAC
>NW_013827595.1:0-441 GCF_000517525.1 Limulus polyphemus
TGTATGTTAAAGAGGGGTATTCTTTTTTTTTTCTTTTTTTTGCTGGAGATTTTTGCTTGAGATATATTTGGTCAGACATACATCTACAAATTTTTAAGTTTTCAATTTCCATAATTTATTTACATTTCTAACATATCTACTTAAACATTGTTTGTTTGTATGCTTTTGTCTTGTATATTTTCACTCGAGATGCTGCGTTAGTGCCAAAATGATTTTATGTATGATATTTTATTAATATGAATAGAGCTTAGTTTCGAGATAAAATACTCGTTACTTTTGGATCAACATTTAGCCGAAGTTCAGTAACTAAATAGGATGCCATTTACTTTAACACTTTTATAATACTGTCGATAAGCAAGGGACATTTATTTATTTTCTGTTTCTCGCTATTGAAAGTAAAGGTTCACGCTGAAGTGTCTATCCATTATTGATAGGTATTTA
>NW_013827596.1:0-435 GCF_000517525.1 Limulus polyphemus
CGTTTCTCATTGGAAGATGAAGTAAACCAAACTACCTTCCACGTAGGGTGGAGGAGAACACCCGTTTCTCATTGGTAGATAAAGTAAAGCAAACTACCTTCCACGTAGAGTGGAGGGGAACACCCGTTTCTCATTGGAAGATAAAGTAAAACAAACTACCTTCCACGTAGGGTGGAGGGGAACACCCGTTTCTCATTGGTAGATAAAGTAAAGCAAACTACCTTCCACGTAGAGTGGAGGGGAACACCCGTTTCTCATTGGTAGATAAAGTAAAGCAAACTACCTTCCACGTAGAGTGGAGGGGAACACCCGCTTCTCACTGGAAGATAAAGTAAACCAAACTACCTTCCACGTAGAGTGGAGGGGAACACCCACTTCTCACTGGAAGATAAAGTAAACCAAAATACCTTCCACGTAGGGTGGAGGGAAACACCT
>NW_013827597.1:0-437 GCF_000517525.1 Limulus polyphemus
ACAATTCTGTCCAAAAATGGTTCACGCGCATTACGTAACAGAAGAGACGAAGCAACGGTCATACGTTGGAAACGATGCTCATGGGAAAGTTCGTGAGGCACCCAAACACATTCTTTATGGAGTTTTCCCATATTCCTTAGATGCTTACGTATTGTTTTATGAGAGACATACAATTTCAGGGTCATTTCACGTGTGTGTTGCGTTGGGTTAGACTTAACAAGCGTCTTCAGAGCATCAATATCAATTTCAACATGTTGACCCCTGCCATCACAGTTTTTAAGGATAATGTCACCTGAACGAATTTGCTGAATCATTGTTGACACTTACAAACGTTCAAAACATTTCCATAAACTTCTCTGATATTCTCTGTGGCTACCCAGGCATTGTGTTCCTTTTTACAGCATTACGTGCCACATGTATGCGTCTCATCATGTTCC
>NW_013827598.1:0-436 GCF_000517525.1 Limulus polyphemus
CAAGTCAGCCTCAAGGAGACCAGTAGTGGTTAAATGTTAAGGGACACTCACCAACCCCCATCGTGAAAGTTCCAACAGCTAGGTGTAAAATGCCAAGCACACACAGTGTCTATGTGACAAGAAAGCTAGATGGCCAAAGGTGCAAATTTGTCATAGATTCTGCGTCTCAGCAAACCCTTGTGAGCATCAAGGTTTTAGATCACGAAGGAGTACCAGAAGCCATACAGAAGCTTTATGGTGTGACAGGACATTATACAAGATTGTGGGGACCAGAGTGGGTAACTATTGAGCTCATGGGCATAAAGGACAGACAGAAAGTATACTTGTCTGACATTGAAGACGAATGCATACTAGGATTGGACTTTCTAGTACCGAAGAAGTTTGTAATTGATTTTGACAAAATGACGTTTGGGAACAACAAAGGCCAAGTTCCGGT
>NW_013827599.1:0-433 GCF_000517525.1 Limulus polyphemus
GTTACATCTAGATCTATAACTTAGTCATTAGATCTGTCCCAGTGCAATGCCTAGTTCAATAGTTAGTATAGGTCTAAGTATGCCTATAATATAGGCTACAATTTACATGATTTTATAACTGCAATTAGACCTAAAGTCTAGTACATTAGTTGGTGTAAGACATGATTTACAATCAGCCAATACAATTACAAACCACTATATTAGGCCTATAATGTTTACTAGATCTAGGCTTTGCCTGTTGCATATTTTGCCAATCTTGCACACCAGTTATTATGTTACATCAATCTCATATTTTCTTTTTGTTGACCATACACTTACTTGTACGTTGTACTCTAGGACTTGTAGTTGATCTACAGATGAATGATGGAATAGTGTAATTTCGTTCAATTCAGTCTCGCTGTATTTCAGTGGGCATCTTTTAGAAGTTAATACT
>NW_013827600.1:0-437 GCF_000517525.1 Limulus polyphemus
CCATCCAGGTCCTAGACATTACAACATCTACCACTAACCGTCCAGGTCCTAGACATTACAACATCTACCACTAACCGTCCAGGTCCTAGACATTACAACATCTACCACTAACCGTCCAGGTCCTAGATATTACAACATCTACCACTAACCATCCAGGTCCTAGACATTACAACATCTACCACTAACCATCCAGGTCCCAGACATTACAACATCTACCACTAACCATCCAGGTCCCAGACATTACAACATCTACCACTAACCATCCAGGTCCTAGACATTACAACATCTACCACTAACCATCCAGGTCCAAGACATTACAACATCTACCACTGACCATCCAAATTCGAGACATTTCAACCTATCATTAACCATCCAGGTCCTAGACATTACAACGTCTACCACTAACCATCCAGGTTTTATATATTACAGCATCTACC
>NW_013827601.1:0-438 GCF_000517525.1 Limulus polyphemus
AAAATTAAAATTCAACAAAGTCTCTTAGCTTTACAGGACGTATCTTCTTCTGTACTGGTCTCCATCTCGTTGGCTTCTTCTTCACGTGGGGTTCATCTGCTCCATCGGGAATTGTCCTATTATCGGTAACAGTCACATCAGTGGTAGTAACTTCAACAAGGGCTTCACTGTTCCCCCTTCTCAAAACCGGGTAGAGTTTCTTCTTTGACAGTGGCTTTTTCAGGTGACACGTCTTCAGCAGCGTCATTTGTTTCATTGTTCACTTCATTCCAACTGAAATGTCCTGGACTGTGATAACGCCAAAGCCTGTTGGCATGCGCCACCTTTGGCTTACCTCGCCGACCACGTTTTATCCGGAAAGTCACGTCTGAGAGACGATCCACTATGTCATATGAGCCTTCCCATGGAGATGACAACTTAGGAGTACTTCCCTTTGGT
>NW_013827602.1:0-436 GCF_000517525.1 Limulus polyphemus
TGCCCAGAATTCTACATCGGAGAAACAGGACGAAAATTGGAAATCAGATTCACAGAACACAATAAAAAAACCGTCCCATGTTTCCACCATTGCAACTCAATAAACCATAGTATATCTATTAAAAACACAGTAATTTTAAACAAAGAATCCAACATAAACAAACGAAAAATCAAGGAATCCATCTTAATTGAACAAAACAACCCTACTCTAAACCAACACCCTGGGGTGCCAAGATATCTCTTCTAAATCGTGCAACAATATCCTGTCATGTGACTTCTTTGTTCAATCTGTATATATATATCCGTGTCAGTGTAAACTACTTGTACCTGATGATGACAAAACTTTGTCGAAACGTTATACATTTACTGTTATGTTAAACGTATATTAAAGTTTTTCTTCATTACCCATTCAAGCCGTCTCTAATCATTATTAGTCT
>NW_013827603.1:0-437 GCF_000517525.1 Limulus polyphemus
ACCGCTGTGCCACTGGAGGGCGTATTATTTGCATACATGTTGAATGAGATTAACTCACAAAACACCCACACTGTAGCTTATTGTTTTGAGTAACGATGGAACTTTAAAACCTGCTAAAAAGTAATGACAACTGTGACTTACACTATACAGTATTTTGTACATTTCAGTATGTTTGTTGTATTTTTTTATTAGACACAAAGCTAGACATTGTGCCACCTGTGCTCTTCCCACCGCGGGTATCGAAACCCGAATTTTAGCGTTGTAAGCTGCGAGACTTGTCACTGAGCCACCGAAGGGTGGCTACATTTCAGAAACAATTTTTGAGCCTATATTTAAAATATATATATGATGAAAATTTTAAATGTGAAATTTATATTCACAACCCGTTATGTGCATTAATCAATATCCAAAAATGATGGTAAACCTGATATACAATC
>NW_013827604.1:0-436 GCF_000517525.1 Limulus polyphemus
CAATTTAAAACAATTGGTGAATTAAAAAAACATCAAAGAATACATACTGGGGAGAAACCATACAGTTGTACAGTTTGTGAAAAGCAATTTGGAACAAGAGATAGTTTAAAAAAACATCAAAGAATACACACTGGGGAGAAACCTTATAGTTGTACAGTTTGTGAAAAACAATTTGTATCAGGCAATTACTTAAAATTACATCATAAAATACACACTGGAGAGAACCCTTACAGTTGTACAGTTTGTGAAAAACAATTTGTATCAAGTAGTTACTTAAAATTACATCAAAGAATACACACTGGTGAGAAACCTTACAGTTGTACAGTTTGTAGAAAACAATTTGTATCAAGCAGTTACTTAAAATTACATCAAAGAATACACACTGGGGAGAAACCATATAGTTGTACAGTTTGTGAAAAACATTTGTAAGAAGCAG
>NW_013827605.1:0-436 GCF_000517525.1 Limulus polyphemus
CAATTTCTGTTCGGGTCCGGAAAATTTGAACGATCTCGCAACCACCATAAAAAATTATGGAATAAACATAAATTATGCATCTTTCATTTTGGAATGAACACAAAGGGATTTAAATTGATAGTTATTGGACGAGCATCAGGACGTGTTTGTTGTGCAAATATAAGATAGTGACAGTACTTACTTCTATTGTATTTCAAGTAAAGATTTTTAATAATAGTTCAGTACAGTTTCCATCTATTGAGAGATAACTGAACTTCCAAGTATATTTTCTCCATCTATTGAGAGATAACTGAACTTCCAATATTTTTTCTTCATCTATTGAGAGATAATTAAACTTCCAAGTATTTTTTCTTAATTTTTTCTCCATCTATTGAGAGATAACTGAACTTCCAATAATTTTTTCTTAATTTTTTTCTTCCATCTATTGAGAGATAAC
>NW_013827606.1:0-437 GCF_000517525.1 Limulus polyphemus
ATACACAAGATTTAACAATACTATGTACTATCAAAAAGAAGACAATATTTAATGATACTGTGTATTTTCATAAAAAGACACAAGATTTAACGATACTGTGTACTATCATAACAAGTCATAAGATTTAATGATACTGTGTACTATCAATAACAAGCCAAAAGATTTAACAATACTGTGTTCTGTCAGTAAAAAGACACAAGATTTAACAATACTGAGTCCTGTCAATAAGAATATACAGGATATATCAATACTGTGTACTGTCAATAAGAAGACACAAGATTTAACGATACTGTGTACTGTCAAAGAGAAGACACAAGATTTAACAATACTGTGTCCTGTCAATAAGAAGATACAGGATTTATCAATACTGTGTACTGTCAATAAGAATACACAATATTTAACAATACTGTGTCCTGTCAATAAGAAGATACAGGATT
>NW_013827607.1:0-436 GCF_000517525.1 Limulus polyphemus
TTTTATATTATTGGATACAGTAACATGAGTGCACGTGCACTGCATCACTGCAACTTCATTAATGTTAGCCAAGCATGGCTGAAAGGTCAATATAATAAAAATCATAAATATATATAAATGTATAAATTATGAGACTTAAGCTATTTAGACTATATATCCTCTCTTTCAAGATTTGTTTATCATTCTCTCTTAATTTTATTACTATATTATGTATAATCAATAGAAAGCCAAGGTTTTCATCTGTCAATTGATGTATTATATTATGTTGTTTTCTGAACGGAGAATTGTCATTTTCTCTGGTAGTACAAGCTTCGTTCCCATATGAAAGATAATGACTAGCTTGGATGAACTTGTAATGGCTCTTGTCGTATAGTTAGAAAGCCAGAAAAATTGTGATAGTTAGGGGAAATTGTTTGCTTTTTGCATGTTATTATTC
>NW_013827608.1:0-437 GCF_000517525.1 Limulus polyphemus
ATAAGGTTAATATAAACTATAAAACTGGACCATTTATAAAACAATGGAACACTACTATACATATACAATTATAAAGTATAATGTTAATATAAACTATATAACTGGACCATTTATAAAACAGTGGAACAATACTGTATACATACAATTATAAAGTATAATGCTAATATAAACTATATAACTGGAATATTTATAAAACAATGGAACACTACTATACACATAGAATTATAAAGTATAATGCTAATATAAACTATATAACTGGACCATTTATAAAACAGTGGAACACAACTATACATATACAATTATAAAGTATAATGCTAATATAAACTATATAACTGGACCATTTATAAAACAATGGAGCACGACTATACACATACAATTATAAAGTATAGTGTTAATATAAACTATATAACTGGACCATTTATAAAACAGTGGAACAC
>NW_013827609.1:0-435 GCF_000517525.1 Limulus polyphemus
ACTTATGTGAAATAAAATACATCAGATTTCTACTTATGTGAAATAAAATACACCAGATTTCTACTTATGTGAAATAAAATACATCAGATTTCTACTTATGTGAAATAAAATACACCAGATTTCTACTTATGTGAAATAAAATACATCAGATTTCTACTTATGTGAAATAAAATACACCAGATTTCTACTTATGTGAAATAAAATACACCAGATTTCTACTTATGTGAAATAAAATACATCAGATTTCTACTTATGTGAAATAAAATACATCAGATTTCTACTTATGTGAAATAAAATAACATCAGATTTCTACTTATGTGAATAAAATACATCAGATTTCTACTTATGTGAAATAAAATACATCAGATTTCTACTTATGTGAAACAAACAACACAACTTCACATTTACTCATCCTGTCCTCAAACGTTTACGCTT
>NW_013827610.1:0-437 GCF_000517525.1 Limulus polyphemus
ATGTACACACAGACGAACGTATCCGTCAACACAGTCTATTTATGTACACACAGACGAACGTATCCGTCAACACAGTCTATTTATGTACACACAGAAGAACCTATCCGTCAACACAGTCTATTTATGTACACACAGAAGAACCGTATCCGTCAACACAGTCTATTTATGTACACACAGAAGAACGTATCCGTCAACACAGTCTATTTATGTACACACAGAAGAACGTATCCGTCAACACAGTCTATTTATGTACACACAGAAGAACGTATCTGTCAACACAGTCTATTTATGTACACACAGAAGAACGTATCCGTCATTATTGCTATGCACTACATTTTCATTTCATATAGGAAACAATTTATCGTGACAAGTTTTAAAAATGTGGAGACTGAAGAGAAGTTTTAAAATAAAATAAAAACAATTTGGAGAGAGGTGAG
>NW_013827611.1:0-453 GCF_000517525.1 Limulus polyphemus
ATAGAATGACTTCACTCTCCAATGTGTATTAGCTAGTAGCCTTATATAAATATTCTCTTGTCAAGTTGAAACGTATAATATGAATGACAATAAGAAGTAATCCACTTGTAGCTTGCCCCCTAGTGGCAGAGCGGTATGTCTGCGGACTTACAACGCTAGAATCCGGGTTTCGATATCCGTGGTGGGCAGAGCACAGATTGCCCATTGTGTAGCTTTGTGCTTAATTACAAACAAACTTGTAGCTTATTCTATAAAATTTTCAACAATAATAATTAGAATGACTTTCACCAGGAAATGGATTTTAAAAATATCAAGTATATCAACACTTAAAAAATGTCTGGACAAACAGCTTATCAACTGTATCAAATGTCTGGACAAACAGCTTATACAACTGTATCAAATGTCTGGGACAAACAGCTTATCCAACTGTATCAATTTGTCTGGACAAACTGC
>NW_013827612.1:0-436 GCF_000517525.1 Limulus polyphemus
TTGTTGTTAATGTACCAGTGAATCCAATCTGTTGTTAGTATACTAGTGAACCCTAGTTGTTGTTAATGTACCAGTGAATCCAATCTGTTGTTAGTATACCAGTGAAGCCTAGCCATTGTTAATGTACCAGTGAACCCTAGCTGTTGTTAATGTACCAGTGAATCCAATCTGTTGTTAGTATACCAGTGAACCCTAGCTGTTGTTAATGTACCAGTGAATCCAATATGTTGTTAGTATACCAGTGAACCCTAGCTGTTGTTAATGTACCAGTGAACCCTAGCTGTTGTTAATGTACCAGTGAATCCAATCTGTTGTTAGTATACCAGTGAACCCTAGCTGTTGTTAGTATACCAGTGAACCCTAGCTGTTGTTAATGTACCAGTGAACCCTAGCTGTTGTTAATGTATCAGTGAATCCAATTTGTTGTTAGTATACC
>NW_013827613.1:0-436 GCF_000517525.1 Limulus polyphemus
GTTATGTTTCTCATCTTCTAGTTGACATATCTCTCCTAATGTTATGTTTCTCATCTTCTAGTTGACATAACTCTCCTAATGTTATGTTTCTCATCTTCTAGTTGACATAACTCTCCTAATGTGATGTTTCTCGTCTTCTAGTTGACATAACTCTCCTAATGTGATGTTTCTCGTCTTCTAGTTGGCATAACTCTCCTAATGTGATGTTTCTCGTCTTCTAGTTGGCATAACTCTCCTAATGTGATGTTTCTCATCTTCTAGTTGGCATAACTCTCCTAATGTTATGTTTCTCATCTTCTAGTTGGCATAACTCTCCTAATGTGATGTTTCTCGTCTTCCAGTTGACAGAACTCTCCTAATGTTATGTTTCTCGTCTTCCAGTTGACAGAACTCTCCTAATGTTATGTTCCTCGTCTTCTAGTTGACAGAACTCTCC
>NW_013827614.1:0-434 GCF_000517525.1 Limulus polyphemus
ATAGTAAGGAAGGGGAAAATAACGTACTTACACTGATGATCTAAAAGATCTTTATAGTAAGGAAGGGGAAAATAACGTACTTACACTGATGCTTTAAAAGATCTTTATAGTAAGGAAGGGGAAAATAACGAACTTACACTGATGATCTAAAAGATCTTTATAGTAAGGAAGGGGAAAATAACGTACTTACACTGATGCTTTAAAAGATCTTTATAGTAAGGAAGGGGAAAATAACGTACTTGCACTGATGATCTAAAGGGTCTTTATAGTAAGGAAGGGGAAATAACGTACTTTCACTGATGCTCTAAAGGATATTTATAGTAAGGAAGGGAAAAATAACGTACTTACACTGATGATCTAAAGGGTCTTTATAGTAAGGAAGGGGAAAATAACGTTCTTACACTGATGCTCTAAAAGATCTTTATAGTAAGGAA
>NW_013827615.1:0-489 GCF_000517525.1 Limulus polyphemus
TATATTTACTTTCTTCTTCCCTACTGTTATTACCTTACACCACATAAACAATAGTACATTTACTTTATTCTTCCCTACTGTTATTACCATACACCACATAAACAATAATATATTTACTTTCTTCTTCCCTACTGTTATTATTATACACCACATAGACAACAGCTTGTTTACTTACCTCTTTTCTAATGCTATTATGAAGCACCATAGATAACTGTGTATTTTCTTACTTATTGTCTATCGTTATTATAATACAACAATAGGTAAAAGTTTTGTTTTGTTTCCTTTCTCATTTACGTGCACAACATAGACAACAGTTTCTTTTCTTGTTTCCACTTTTATTATAATACAATACACACAAAAACAGTTTATTTACTAACCTTTCTAGTACTGTTATTATCACATATATAACTATGTATTTACTTACTTTTTTCCTACTATTATCGCCATACAACACATCGATAAAACATTATTTACTTTCTTATTTCCTGC
>NW_013827616.1:0-437 GCF_000517525.1 Limulus polyphemus
CAGAATGGTTCTGTCTTACACATTTTTGTTTGCATCTACATCCCCCCCCGAGTTTTTGTGATGAGTCATCTTGTACTCAATGGCCACGAATATACGGCTAAATATATATACATACATACATACATATACACTCACACGTAGGTTTTATGCATGTGTATGTAAATGTGCATATGGACATGAAATTGTGATAATATATGTATATGTTATAGTGGATATATATCTGTTATATATTCCAGTTAAATATTATGACGAACTAGCTTAAAACTAGTAACTTTTTACTGTGTATATTAAGGTATACATATATGGATATATGTGCTATATCTATATTGCTACTGATGTATTCATGCATACACTATATTACCAGAAACAATGGAACAACTTACATTGAATACAGGAGTATTATGTTACCTTGCTGGAATATATAAGAAGAAAGTGGA
>NW_013827617.1:0-921 GCF_000517525.1 Limulus polyphemus
GTTCAGACCGATAGTTTTGTATACATATATACAAAGCTTTACTCTAATTCACGTTTTCAATAAAATAGTATTGTGTTTAGGCGTTGACATTCCATCGATGATATAATAAACAAAGACCTAAAATAATCACAACTAATAAAGAAATCACAGCTCGAAGTAATAACTATCAATTAACTTTTAGTATGTATTCCTTATAACTTTCTGCGTCGTAAGTTTTCAGGTATTCAGAATATCTTTTTTTTATTTGTAACATAACATAAGCAAAAATATTGTAATAAAGATATTAGAGACTAGATAAGTAAATTATTACTTACTTCAATCACTATATAACTTAACATTTGTTGTTCAGTAGTAGTTATAATTTAAGATTCATTTTTGTCATATAGTTACTAACATGAAAATTAAATAAAGACTGCATAGTACGAAAAGGCATTCCTAAAATAATTTTGTAAGTTGAAAAAAAAATCACTTTTAGTTGACAAGAAATACACATGGCCTATGTCAGTAGCATAGGAATACAAATCCGTAATCTACAGTTCTCGAGGGTCAAAGACATATTTGGAAAAATATAACAATTTGCAAGTGACATACTGTGACACCGCCTTAAGATTTTTGTTAATCAAATGCTTGTCAAGATAAATTTATTATTAAAAAAATAAGACAAAAGGCTATCCAACCATTATAAATATATATTTTTCATAATAAACTGATCATAAATACATTATGTCATAAATGAGTAAAACAGACGAATCATCTAATTACTAGAATGCATTATTTAATTTTTAAGGTATTCTACAATAAACATACCAATATCATCTCACAAGTTTCAGCAAGTTTAGGAGATTTAATTTAGTCCTATGTCCATATACTAAGTTAACAATGCATAAATGTCAAATTCAATAGTCATACCAAATGTTTAAA
>NW_013827618.1:0-552 GCF_000517525.1 Limulus polyphemus
AGATGGTACAGTGGAGTAACTAGTTGTATAGTTTGTACCTTGGAGTAACTAGTTGTGTAGTTTGTACCTTGGAGTAACTAATTGTATAGATGGTACCGTGGAGTAACTAGTTGTATAGTTTGTACCGTGGAGTAACTAGTTGTATAGTTTGTACCATAGAGTAACTAGTTGTATAGTTTGTACCTTGGAGTAACTAGTTGTATAGTTGGTACGGTGGAGTAACTAGTTGTATAGATGGTACCGTGGAGTAACTAGTTGTATAGTTTGTACCGTGGAGTAACTAGTTGTATAGTTGGTACGGTGGAGTAACTAGTTGTATTCTTTGTACCGTGGAGTAACTAGTTGTATTCTTTGTACCGTGGAGTAACTAGTTGTATTCTTTGTACATTGGAGTAACTAATTGTATAGATGGTACCGTGGAGTAACTAGTTGTATAGTTTGTACCTTGGAGTAACTAGTTGTATTCTTTGTACCTTGGAGTAACTAGTTGTATTCTTTGTACCTTGGAGTAACTAATTGTATAGATGGTAACCGTGGAGTAACTAGTTGTAT
>NW_013827619.1:0-436 GCF_000517525.1 Limulus polyphemus
TGGGGCTGATTAAGTCGATTGTCAATGTATCCTCCTTCTCCTTGTGTAAAAGACAAAAAGTCGTCCTTTAACGTATTTAATTCGCTTTTAAATTTACTAATGTTTTCCATTTGTACTTCTTGCCACTGTTGTAGTCTCTCTTCTTGTTTCTTTTCTCGTTCTTCTTGTTTATTTTCTTTCTCCTCTAACAACTGCTGTAATTTCTCTTCTTGTTTACTTTCTTTCTCCTCCAACAACTGCTGTAATCTCTCTTGTTTATTTTGCTGTTCGAGCTACCATTGTTGTAGGTTTTCTTGCCACTGCTGTAATCTTTCTTCTTGTTTCTTTTCTTTTTCCTCTAACAACTGCTGTAATCTCTCTTGTTTATTTTGCTGTTCGAGCTGCCACTGTTGCAGGTTTTCTTGCAACTGCTGTTGTCTCTCTTCTTGTTTCTTTT
>NW_013827620.1:0-437 GCF_000517525.1 Limulus polyphemus
ATATGACATGTTTACCTGTATCACTGTTAAGTAGTTACAGTCCTGATATTACATGTTTACCTGTATCGATGTTAAGTACTTACAGTCCTGATATGACATGTTTACCTGTATCTCTGTTAAGTAGTTACAGTCCTGATATGACATGTTTACCTGTATCTCTGTTAAGTAGTTACAGTCCTGATATGACATGTTTACCTGTACCACTGTTAAGTGGTTATAGTCCTGGTGTGACAGTAATGACATGTTTACCTGTACCACTGTTAAGTAGTTATAGTCCTGGTGTGACAGTAATGACATGTTTACGTGTATTACTGTTAAGTGGTTATAGTCCTGGTGTGACAGTAATGACATGTTTACCTGTATTACTGTTAAGTGGTTATAGTCCTGGTGTGACAGTAATGACATGTTTACCTGTATCACCGTTAAGTGGTTATAGT
>NW_013827621.1:0-405 GCF_000517525.1 Limulus polyphemus
CAATTAACAATAACTTAATCAAATGTACAGAATTACAATCAAAAAATTACAATTCAATAAAGTCTCTTAATTTTACGGGACGTATTTTCTTTTGTACTGGTCTCTGTATCGTTGGCTTCTGCTTCATGTGGGGTTCATCTGCTTCATCAGTAAATGTCCTATCATCGGTAACAGTCACATCAGTGGTAGTAACTTCATCAAGAGCTTCATCGTTTCCCTTCTCAAAACTCTGCTGAAGAGGTGTCACCTGAAAAAGCCAACGTCGAAGAAGAAACTACTCAAAGGAACAAATGACGGTTCACTTCGTTCCAACTGAAATGTCCTGGACCGTGATAACGCCAAAGCCTGTTGGCATGCACCACTTTTGGCTTACCTCGCCGACCACATTTTATCCAGAAAGTCACG
>NW_013827622.1:0-440 GCF_000517525.1 Limulus polyphemus
GCGCAAAATTCAAAAACAAATAAACGTTGAAACAAGTGAAGAATTAAAATCCAATAGATCTAAATTCTATGATAAAATCACGTTGGATTGTAAATGTTTAGTTATTTATTTGTTCACCTTTCTTTTAATCTGCCCATTAAGCATTTTGAATCAGAGATCTATAGAAATAGCCTTTCAGATGTATCTCTTGTTTCCCAGAAACTACTACCCTGCACACCCTTTTTCCAATAATATAGCTCGTCCGCTGGATTGGACAAAAAGTTTTTTTTCAGGTTTTCGCCTAAAGCTATAAATAATGGTTATTTGCGATTAGTCATTCCTAATTTTGAAGGTTTAGACTAGAGAGAAGGCAACTAGTCAGACGTAACCACTTTGAGCTCTTGATCTACTCTTGTCTCATCAAATAATGGAATTTGACTGTTACTCTTTTAGCAAACCTG
>NW_013827623.1:0-435 GCF_000517525.1 Limulus polyphemus
TTATTGACTGGTAATTCCTGTTTCACCCTGTATTTAAGCTCTTTAAATGAACACCAGATGTGTGTAAAAAAGCCAACTTTAAGGGGTAATGATAACAACGTTTACACTAGAATTATGATTTTGTTATTACTACTAGTTATTAATAATACTTATAAAAGCGGATACTCCGTTTAAAACTGTGTCATCTCAGTGAAATTGGTTGACACCATTGTTTTGATTTTTGAGTTATCATTTAATAAAAAGAAGCAGAAGAAAGACGAACAAGAAATTCAAACTTTTTGCTATGATATTTACAGACACTTCTAGAACTAGTGACTCGGTCATTACATAGATATTGTTATAAAATAAAACACTGTATAATATTGTAAAGTTATCACGACCTATTGAGGAGATATTTAAAATACCATTTAGATGAACAATCCGAGCCACCCCTAC
>NW_013827624.1:0-437 GCF_000517525.1 Limulus polyphemus
TGTTAGAAACCGGGTTTCGATACCCATGGTGGACAGAGCACAGATAGCCCATTGTGTAGCTTTGTGCATAATTCAAAAACAAACAATATTCGGAAAAATTAAACGTATGTACAACAAATTCTTCACACTATAGAGATTATAAGCATATCATAAACATTATTTATCTATAGTTCTATTCTTGTTGTCAAAAGTCCACTTCAGTTGCTTTGGAATTTCAGTTGACAAGCCGAACTATCCTCTCAATTACTATCGCACTAGTATTCTGTGTGTGATTCACTTACAGTTGTCGCGCGAATTACCGTAATCGTTTGGTCTTCTTTCTTCTAAATATCCTCTTGCTACGACAGCGGAAGTCACGCGATTCTGGAAGCATGCGCGCTGGAGTTTCTGGAAGGATCATGAATTTTCCTGGCAATTCTAGTTTGTTCGAGGCGCCC
>NW_013827625.1:0-437 GCF_000517525.1 Limulus polyphemus
ATGGCAAGAGGTACAAATGGAAAACTTCAGTAAATTTAAAAGCGAATTAGATACGTTAAAGGACGATTTATTGTCTGTTACACAAGGAGGATACATTGACCATCGACTTAATCAGCCCCAGACAATGACAAGCCCCTTACAGAGCCCGCAGCTAAACCCTAGTGCAGAAATATTCAGTCCCGTTAGAAGTCACATCCTGGATATGAATGTCAGTAGTGGGAGTGATCCAGTACGAAGGAAGCCACAGGAATTCGATGGGAAGGCACCATGGGAAGCATATAGAGCACAATTCGAGCTACTGGCAGAGATGAATGGATGGACAGAGGAACAGAAAGCTGTATATCTGGCAACGAGCTTGAAGGGACAACCACTGAAAATACTTGGACAGTTGACAGCAGCCGACAGACACAACTATAGAGCTCTGGTAGAGGCTCTGG
>NW_013827626.1:0-437 GCF_000517525.1 Limulus polyphemus
GTTCCAGACCAGAAAGAAACCTTTATATCGTTTGTGAAACTTCTGTTTATAAATCATTGTTTGTAATAATTGTTATTGCAAATTGCACTGTTGTGTGTACATTAAAACGTATTTGTGTTAAAAAGGAAGACCGTGTGCATCACTCTTGTTGACAAATATCATAAATTGACTAATATAGAGATCTGAATCAGAGACAAAATTCGATTTAAATTATAATTTAAATAATAATTGAATTTATATTTATCAGTGCCAACAGGATTTGGTCATGTCTGATTATCAAGATTTTCTTATATCACCTTCCCTAGAACAACTAGAAAAATATAACAAAAATGAATTGCTCGAAATTGCCAAAGTTTTAGAACTAGAAATTAAAAGGTCAATGAGAAAAAATGAACTAAAAGTTTTGAAGTTTAATAATTGTCCTATTTACGATGTTA
>NW_013827627.1:0-433 GCF_000517525.1 Limulus polyphemus
CTGAAGAAATCGTTGGGTACGAGTTTAATTGCTTTTTTTAATTTTCTTTAATCGCTCTAATTCACATAGATTTGAGCTCACTAAATAATTTTTGTATTATAATGCATTAAACTTAATAAAAATGATGTCTTATAGAGGTATTTTGAAAGAGACGTATGAGTATTCGATTAGACTTAAATTCTGTAACATGTGTTTTTGTTATAATGTGATATTTGCCAGATCTGTTTACTTTTACGACAAGCTTGAACAAAAAAGTGATAAAACTTTGTTAGTCTTGTTATTTGTTAAATATTTTTTTAAATACGATTTATAAATCAATGAAAATCTTAATCAAGTATCTTTTATTTTTTACCCCGGGCTGCACCCCGGGTTAAATTTTTTTTCACGGGGAGCCCGTTCCCCGGGGTAAAAAATTATTGCCTCGGGATGGACG
>NW_013827628.1:0-433 GCF_000517525.1 Limulus polyphemus
ATATATATATATGTATATATATATATGTTAAATAAAATCTTCTGATTAAACATTCTCCACGATTTACATGTACAGGATAAATAAAACTTCTTATTAAATTTTCTCAACGATATACATATACATGGTAAATAAAACTTCTATTTAAACATTCACATCGATATATATATGGTAAATAAATACTTCTGTTTAAACATTCACAGGATATGTGTTTATATATGGTAAATAAAAATTTCTAATGAAACATTCACAACCATATATATATACATGGTAAATAGAAACTTGTGATAAAAAACTTACAATGATGTATACATATATATATGTATATATATGTGTTAAATAAAAACTTCTGATTAAACATTCTCAACGATATACATATACATGGTAAATAAAAACTTCTGATTAAACATTCTCAACAATATATATATATATATGT
>NW_013827629.1:0-437 GCF_000517525.1 Limulus polyphemus
ACCACCGCACAGTGGGATTAACTGTCACATTATAAGGCCCCCACGGTTGAAAGAGCGAGCATGTTTGGTATTACAGGGAACACGCCACCTGCAGATTGTGAGTCGAGCGCCCTAACCACCTAGCCATTTTTTGTTTGTTTGTTATTAAGCATAAAGCTACACAATGGGTTATCTGTGCTTTGCCCACTGCAGGTATCTAAAACTGAATTTCTTCCAATTCAGAAGAAAATTTATAATGAGTCCCATAAGGTTCAGTTGAATAACAAATGTACTAGTGAAACAAATCATGAACAATAATATATACCAACATCTTTGAAATATAGAAAATGAGAACTCATTCTACTCCTGGAATACAAAGAGTTGATTCTGACCTATCTTATCTATGAATGAAACAGTCGCTGTCACACAAAACGTACCAAACCATCCTAAAGAAGAAA
>NW_013827630.1:0-435 GCF_000517525.1 Limulus polyphemus
TATTCTGAATTAAATGTCAATGTCAATTAATTTTCTGTACCGAATTAAATAATAGTCTACTAAATAGTATAAAACTATCAATTCTTTTTATGTACTAAACTAAATAATAGTGTAGTAAATATTACAGAACTATCAATTCATTTTATGTACTGAACTAAATAACAGTATATTAAATAGTATAAAACTATCAATTTATTTTATGTACGAAACGAAACAAAATAATAGTCTAATAAATAGTATAGAACTATCACTTCTTCTTATGCACTAAGGTAAATAACAGTCTGCTAAATAGTATAGAACTATCAATTCATTTTATGTATGAAACTGAACAAAATAATAGTCTAGTAAATAATATAGAACTGTCAATTCATTTTATGTATGAAACTGAACAAAATAATAGTCTAGTAAATAGTATAGAACTATCAATTAATTTTA
>NW_013827631.1:0-437 GCF_000517525.1 Limulus polyphemus
CTTTAACTTAAACACACGATATAATTCACAACGATTCACGCACTTTACTTATGGTCACTACCACTCACTTGACTCAATTATCTGTCTCAATATCTCTCTTCAATCTGCTATTATTTCTCCGATTTATTTGCCGGGCTTATATACTAAAATAGAGGGCGCCAAGAAAAGACTAGAGTCGCCAGGAACAGTCATGATCCTTCTAGAAACTCCAATGCACATGCTTCCAGCGTCACGTGACTTCTGCTGTCGTAACACTGTCCTTCCCTTAGTATTATTCGTCTCGAACAATAGCCACTTACATTAAACCAATAGATAATTAACAATAACTTAATTAAATGTACAGAATTTACACACACACAAAATTAAAATTCAACAAAGTCTTTCAATTTTATGGGACGTATCTTCTTCTGTACTGGTCTCCGTCTCGTTGGCTTCTG
>NW_013827632.1:0-436 GCF_000517525.1 Limulus polyphemus
ATAAAGTTGTATTCGGAAATAATAAACCAGTTTTTATTAAGAAAGAACTTGTGTCGCTTAAGTTTCGTCGGAACGAAGTTACGGGAAGTTAATTAACAAACGGAGACGTAACACTATTGACACGCCATGTTATTTGAATCACTTCAAGGACAAACAGAGAAAGGTATTGACACACCTTGTTACTTGAATCACTTCACATGACAAACAGAGTAAGCTATTGACACACCGTGTTACTTTAACCACTTCACAGGACAAACAGAGGAAACTATTGACACGCCATGTTATTTGAATCACTTCAAGGACAAACAACGGAAGCTATTGACACACCGTGTTACTTGAATCAGTTCACATGACAAATAGAGGAAACTATTGACACGCCATGTTATTGGAATCACTTCAAGGACAAATAGAGAAAGGTATTGACACACCATGTTAC
>NW_013827633.1:0-768 GCF_000517525.1 Limulus polyphemus
TGAATTATAGCGTTTGTTATAGCGCTACTGTGGAAATTAAGTGTATTGCAAAGTTGTATTCAGAAAGAATAAACCAGTTTTATTTAAGAAAGGACTTGTGTCGCTAAAGTTTCTTCGGAAATAATTTTTACGGAAAATTAACTAACGACCAGAGACGTAACAATACACAGCGTGGTCACAAGTAAATAGACACCACCTTTTCAGAAAAAATGACATTTTTCAGTCATATTCACATGAATTGGTATATTTATAATTTAATTAATATCTAGTAGATCTTCCTTTCGCTTCCCGGAGTTCGTTGATCCTTTGAGGCATCGTGAGAATCATCTCGTCAATTTTAGATTGTGGGATTTTCGCCCACTCTTGCTTCAAACTTGGAGTAGATCGCTCTTCGAAGTTGGTTTTTTGGTTGTTTCTTGACTTGCCGGTCGAGTATGACCCAGAGGTTTTCGATGGGGTTCATGTCAGGAGATTAGCTCGACCAGGGCAACTTCTGGATACTATTTCCTTCCTGCCACTGTTGGGTGTTTCTAGCAGTGTTACACGGTGCTCCATCTTCCTGGAACAACGTTGTGTTGTCCACGAAACCCGAGGAATAAAGTGGCAAGAGTCCTTCCTCCAATATTTCGACGTATTTCGCAAAATTTATGTTGCCAACGCCCTCCACTAAGCTCGATCTCCCACCAACCCAAACAGCTCCCCAAACCATCACGCTGAAACCACCATGCTTCACAGTTGGCTGCAATCTGTTGAGACAAAACTCCTGGT
>NW_013827634.1:0-437 GCF_000517525.1 Limulus polyphemus
CTCTCAGACGTGATTTTCCGGGTAAAATGTGGTCGGCGAGGTAAGCCAAAAGTGGTGCATGCCAACAGGCTTTGGCGTTATCACGGTCCAGGACATTTCAGTTGGGACGAAGTGAACAACAGAACAAATGACGCTGCTGAAGACGTGCCACCTGAAGAAGCCACTGTCAAAGAAGAAACTCTACTTAGTTTTGAGAAGGGAAATGGTGAAGCTATTGATGAAGTTACTACCACTGATGTGACTGTTACTGACAATAGGATATTTCCTGATGAAGCAGATGAACCCCACGTGAAGCAGAAGCCTACGAGATGGAGACCAGTACGGAAGATACATCCAGTAAAATTAAGAGACTTTGTTGAATTGTAATTTTGTGTTTGTAATTCTGTACATTTAATTAAGTTTTTGTTATTGGTTTAATGTAAGTGGCTATTGTTCGT
>NW_013827635.1:0-553 GCF_000517525.1 Limulus polyphemus
GTTTCTGGATTGTTGAATTTTGTGGCGCTTTTCTCATCAGTAGGCGGGTGCTTTAATTGCTAACCCTCATCTCATGTCACTGGTAAATAACCTGATCCCTCATTGTCTTTTAAGTGTTAGGTTTCAATATTTAACCTTGTATGTTTTCTATAAGCTTAGAACGGAACTTAATAATAAATAAATGCTATCTAGGTCTTAAATTAGACATTATCAAATGATAGAAAGAAGGAAGGGGAAGCATTTCGGCCAGTGAAATGTGAGAAATTCGTTTTAATAATTTATGCTTGTTTACTCATTACAGCTTTATATAGCATTCATAGCATTCACTCAGACTTTCGCCCATGGTACGCTTGGATAGTTCTTCTCTACTTCAGGTGGTATTTCTGTTTGTAATATTTTATATATTTCCTGCATTTTCATTTGTTATTTTTTTTTCCTGTATTTTTTCTTACCTGAGGTAGTACTATTCTTAAATGGAACTCTAAATAAAAGGGTGGATCGGAAATTCTTAAGGACTGACCTGTTGTGTGCTTAATGCTTATTGTGTATACCT
>NW_013827636.1:0-437 GCF_000517525.1 Limulus polyphemus
TTGTTTAAACAATATGGTGTAAATGTTGAATGATTACAAGTTGTTTAAACAATATGGTGTAAATGTTGGATGATTACAAGTTGTTTAAACAATATGGTGTAAATGTTGGATGATTACAAGTTGTTTAAACAATATGGTGTAAATGTTGAATGATTACAAGTTGTTTAAACAATATGGTGTAAATGTTGGATGATTACAAGTTGTTTACACAATATGGTGTAAATTTTGGATGATTACAAGTTGTTTACACAATACGGTGTAAATGTTGGATGATTACAAGTTGTTTAAACAATATGGTGTAAATGTTGGATGATTACAAGTTGTTTACACAATATGGTGTAAATGTTGGATGATTACAAGTTGTTTAAACAATATGGTGTAAATGTTGGATGATTACAAGTTGTTTAAACAATATGGTGTAAATGTTGAATGATTAC
>NW_013827637.1:0-435 GCF_000517525.1 Limulus polyphemus
AAAACTTTATTTTTTCAGTAAACGGTACCACTTTTAATATATAAAAACATTACAGTTTATATCAGTAAAATTTGTGAAAATTTTGAGCTTTGTATATTGAATCATTTTGATGTAATGAGTTGCGTATGACTAAACAGTACAATCCAAACACTTTTCCCGTGCAATATTTTTAGAAAAAAATATTTTTTTTTAGAAAATGTTCACCTTTTTTAAATTGTTTTTCAATTAGATGTGAATACTACGATTAGTAATTACTAACAGCCGACCGTAGGAAGCGTTTCTGCTAGTCTATTCTAATTATAATTAACGTTACATATCCTGCATTCTTGATTATTCATCTTTTGTAACTTTGGGCATTTAAGAAATGCGAGGGACACCCTTAATAAAATATAACGAAAAGCTTTTAACTTCTTCTTTCCTTGCCTGACAAAGCTA
>NW_013827638.1:0-435 GCF_000517525.1 Limulus polyphemus
CGGATAGTGGAAGGATATGGGTCTGGAGAATGCCTCACCAAGAGTTTTGGCTCAACAGATTGCAGCCAACTGTGAAGCATGGTGGTTTCAGCGTGATGGTTTGGGGAACTGTTTGGGTTGGTGGAAGATCGAGCTTAGTGGAGTGCGTTGGCAACATACATTTTGCGAAATACGTCGAAATATTGGAGGAAGGAATCTTGCCACTTTATTCTTCGGGGTTTCGTGGACAAGAACACAACGTTGTGCCAGGAAGATGGAGCATTGTATCACACTGCTAGAAACACCCAAAAGTGGCAGGAAGAAAATGGTATCCAGAAGTTGCCCTGGCCGACCCAATCTCCTGACATGAACCCCATCGAAAACCTTTGGGCCCTACTCGACCTGCAAGTCAAGAAACAACGAAAAAACCAACTTCGAAGAGCGATCTACTCCAAG
>NW_013827639.1:0-437 GCF_000517525.1 Limulus polyphemus
AATATGATTGAAAAATTTCATTTTTTCTGAAAAGGTGGTGTCTATTTACTTGTGACCACGCTGTGTATATTTATTATTTTTATTTTATTGACCTTTCAGCCGTGCCTGACTAACATTACAGAAGTTGCAATGACTCGGCGCACGTGCACTCATGTTACGGTATCCAAGAATATAAAACTGGCCTTTACAAAGTGACATGTCTTCGCTGTGTTCCAGTGGACTAGTATTTTGTTAAACACAGTCACATTTCTGTTATAATACATTATATAAGTATATACATTATTACTAATTACAAATAAGTCTTAAATTTCAGTTATTTCTCTTCAAACATAGAACAGTAAATAAAGAAAACAATTATTTTTTTTTTAGTTACGAACTTTGTATTCGTTTGCTGCTTGCCCTAAGTTGCTCAGCCTTATCAAATTTTGAAGGGATGC
>NW_013827640.1:0-705 GCF_000517525.1 Limulus polyphemus
ATATTTATACAGTTATTTGAGTAAGAAACAACGAAGAAGTTATTAAGCGGTTATTGTATTTGTAACGAGTTTTTAACCTGTCTTTGGTATTAGAGATTCATTGAAATAAGGTTTGTTGACCTTGTGTCTTCTTATTGACAGTACACAGTATCTTTAAATCTTGTGGCTTGTTAGTGATAGTACACAGTATTGTTAATTCTTGTGGCTTGTTAGTGATAGTACACAGTATTCTTATATCTTGTGTCTTCTTATTGACAGTACAGAGTATCGTAAATCTTGTGTCTTCTTATTGACAGTACACAGTATCGTTAAATCTTGTGTCTTCTTATTGACAGTACACAGTATCGTTAAATCTTGTGTCTTCTTATTGACAGTACACAGTATCGTTAAATCTTGTGTCTTCTTATCGAAAGTACACAGTATTGTTAAATCTTGTGTCTTTACTGTCGATAAGCACAGTATTGTTAAATCTAGTGTCTTCTTATTGACAGTAAACACTATCGAAAAATCTTGTTGGCTTGTTAGTGATAGTACACAGTATTATTAGATCTTGTGTCTTCTTATCGACAGTACACAGTATTGTTAAATCTTTTATCTTTTTATTGACAGTACACACTATCGTTAAATCTTGTGTCTTCTTATTGACAGTACACAGTATCGTTAAATCTTGTGTCTTCTTATTGACAGTACACAGTATCGTTAAAT
>NW_013827641.1:0-437 GCF_000517525.1 Limulus polyphemus
AAAACAGATAAATAATACTGAACTACGTAGAGCAGGAAAAGTTTAAAACACCAATATATAAATAATTTAAGATTTTCGAAAGTTTTTGCAATACGTTCTTCCATGTGCTTCACTTTGTTCGTTTCTTTTAACCAGAAGATTAAAATGGGTTGAAAACAAGTATGGCTATGATATAATAAGTATAACGAATAATTAATTATGCATTATTAGGAAATATCATAAATCGGACAATAATGTTATTAAAAAACAATCTAACAAATTTAACTAATTCTACTCCCACATCTTCATCTTTTGTTCTATTTAATACAGAATAATTTTCCTGATGTTTTTAAACTTTTTGAAAATAACAACAAGGTCATATTGGTGCAAAATTTTGTTTCTTAAATTGTCAATACATGAACTACAAAACTGTTTTGTATCTTACTTTAGCATATGTT
>NW_013827642.1:0-717 GCF_000517525.1 Limulus polyphemus
ACTCCTAGTTTTCAAGAGCACTTAGTGTTTCTCTTGTTACTAAATTTGCTATTGATTTAGTCCTAGTTTTCAAGTGCACTTAGTGTTTCATTTGTTACTAACTTTGCTATTGATTTAGTCCTAGTGTTCAAAAAGACTTAGTGTTTTACTTGTTACTAACTGTACTATTGATTTGGTCCTAGTTTTCAAGCGTACTTAGTGTTTCAATAGTTACTAACTGTACTATTGATTTAGTTCTAGTTTTCAAGGGCACTTAGTGTTTTACTTGTTATTAACTGTACTATTGATCTAGTCCTAGTTTTCAAGAACACTTAGTGTTTCATTTGTTACTAACTTTGATATTGATTTAGTCCTAGTGTTCAAGGGCACTTAGTGTTTTACTTGTTATTAACTGTACTATTGATTTAGTCCTAGTTTTAGAGGGCACTTAGTGTTTTGTGCCCTTGAACACTAGGACTAAATCAATAGTACAGTTAGTAACAAGTTAGTAACAAGTAAAACACTAATTGTACTATTGATCTAGTCCTAGTTTTCAAGAGCACTTAGTGTTTCATTTGTTACAAACTCTGCTATTGATTTAGTCCTAGTTTTCAAGTGCACTTAGTGTTTCGATAGTTACTAACTTTGCTATTGATTTAGTTTTAGTGTTGAAGGGTACGAAATGTTTTATTTGTTACTAACTGTAATATTGATCGAGTCCTATTTTTCAAGAGCACT
>NW_013827643.1:0-434 GCF_000517525.1 Limulus polyphemus
ATGCACCCTTATTTTGAAGACAAAGTTTTGGGGAAAAAAAGCTACAGTTGCATTTGAAAGTATTTTTATTGAACAAAAATTAAATTTGATACTTTAAAAATTAGTATGTATTGTTCTAAGCACAAAAGAGCTCAT
Organism: Limulus polyphemus; assembly: GCF_000517525.1. Lineage (NCBI taxonomy): Eukaryota > Metazoa > Arthropoda > Merostomata > Xiphosura > Limulidae > Limulus > Limulus polyphemus. The sequence continues at coordinate 136 of NW_013827643.1, forward strand.
CTGAATCCAAGGCAAGCACTCAAAAACGATTTTTTATTTGTTAAAGTTAGGCCTGAAATGGCCTTATTCTGCTCCACATTAAACAGGGATCGTCGTGTATTTACAAGCTTTTTCACTCTCATCCATTACTATAATTTATTTTTTATTATTTAGAGAGCATTATAAATAGTTATGTTTTTAAAAGAAAAAAAACAACTACTATTGTTATAAATAACACATTCAATTGAACTAAACTATGCACACCTATTTAAATATATTTACATCTGGCTTGTGTATATCGTATATATACATATATATTA
>NW_013827644.1:0-437 GCF_000517525.1 Limulus polyphemus
ATCAACAGAGCTATCCAAGTGGTCCAGTAAACAGCTGAATGAAGTCGAGCGCATCAACAGAGCTATCCAAGTGGTCCAGTAAACAGCTGAATGATGTCGAGCGCATCAACAGAGCTATCCAAGTAGTCCAGTAAATAGCTGAATTTAACAATGAGTTAGTTTACTAAATATTACAGTAAAGTAGTTATGAACATTTTCTTCTAATATGTATTATTGTATATATGATAAAATTAGCTTTTCTTGTTTATATGAAGTGATCCTGCCTTCATATTTCTTCCTGATTGTACTATAGTGAGTTTCCTTTTAAAACTTTCTTAGTTCTAGAGATACTAGTGATGTTGCCTTTATATTTCCTTCTGATCGTACTATAGTGAGTTTCCTTTTAAAACTTTCTTAGTTCTAGAGATACTAGTGATGTTGCCTTCGTATTTATTACT
>NW_013827645.1:0-436 GCF_000517525.1 Limulus polyphemus
TGATCTGCATGTAACAGCACTTAAATCAACTACAATACCACCTATGTCAGAGAAGATAATTTGGGGAAGGATAAAGAAACATCCCCATGGAAGCCCAATGCTTGTAGAAGCAGTGGAAGACCCATCTAGGCCAGCGGATTTGAAGATTGGAAGGTCACTTGTAGCAGGTCGTCAAGTAGTACCTATAACAGTGGCCAATTTCTCTGAATATGAGCAGACACTTAAGGAAGGGGCATTATTGGGTGTGTGCCAGGAGGTAGAGCCAGTCAATGTTAAAGCAAGGAATGCAACTGTGAAGAAAGGACATACACTTCCAGAATATTTGACTGACCTCTATAGGAAGAGCATAGTCCATTTGTCATCATCACAGGCTCTTCAGGTAAAAGAACTTTTGGTAAATTATTCTGACGTCTTTTCGGAAGGAGATCATGACCTC
>NW_013827646.1:0-964 GCF_000517525.1 Limulus polyphemus
GATAATACAACAGACAACCAAACCTTTCAATACATATAAACATACAAACTATTCAATACATTCGGTAATGCAACAAACATACAAACCATTCAATACATTCGGTAATAGAATAAACAGACAAACCATTCAATACACACGGTAATACAACAAACATATGAACTATTCAATACATTCGGTAATACAACAAACATACAAACCATTCAATACATTCGGTAATAGAATAAACAGACAAACCATTCAATACATTCGGTAATAGAATAAACAGACAAACCATTCAATACACACGGTAATACAAAAAATATACAAACTATTCAATACATTCGGTAATACAACAAATATACAAACCATTCAATACATATAAATAAAAAACAGATATCTAAATCTTTCAATGAATTAAGTAATACAACAGACAACCAAACCATTCAATACATATAAACCATACAAACCATTCAATGTTTGTTGTATTACCGAATGTATTGAATGGTTTGTATGTTTGTTGTATTACCGAATGTATTGAATGGTTTAGATGTCTGTTGTATAACCGAATGTATTGAATGGTTTGTATATTTGTTGTATTACCGAATGCATTGAATGGTTTGTATATTTGTTGTATTACCGAATGTATTGAATGGTTTGTATGTTTGTTGTATTATCGAATGTCATACAAACCATTCAATGTTGTATTACCGAATGTAAATATACAAAACATTCAATACATATAAACATACAAACAGTTCAATGCATTCGGTAATACAACAAATATACAAACCATTCAATGCACTCGATAATACAACAAACATACAAACCATTCAATGCATTCGGTAATACAACAAATATACAAACCATTCAGTGCATTCGATAATACAACAAACATACAAACCATTCAATACATTCGGTAATACAACAAATATACAAACCATTCAGTGCATTCGGTAATACTACAAACATACAAACCATTCAATGC
>NW_013827647.1:0-962 GCF_000517525.1 Limulus polyphemus
TTGGTAGTTATATATCAATAGAATAAGTGCAATAGACAGCTTCAAACCGGTGTAAGAACAAATACTCACTTTTAACGTTAGCCAAGAGAAATTGATATAACCCTGACTAATGAAACTGATGTAAGTCAAAGTAATAAGTGATACGGTTACTTATTATCAAACCACGTGATATTACTAATCATATTTCACAGATACTTTTAGAAGTAAAAACTGTAATAAGTAACGGGAAAGAATACCCGAGTGCAAAACATTAAAGCAACAGAGAACATTCAATACAGAAGAACTTCTGACTTTGAATTGTGGAGATTAACACCATAATACCAACCCCCCCCCCCCTCCACCACAAAAAATGTTTGTATAAATACAAATACTCACTTTTAACGGCATATTTCTGTATTTTACGATATAAGAAGCTTTGAGTACGAAGATAGTACATACTTTTTTATGACTTGTTGTGACATGACAGTGAACAAACATTAGTTGAATGAACTAGTCCTTAAGTTTAATAGTGCTTCTAGGTATATGTCTACACCATTAGTTGACTGATCTAGTCTTTAAGTTTAATAGCGCTTGTAGTTATACGTCTACACCATTTGTTAACTGAACTGTTTGTTTGTTTGTTTTGAATTTCGCGCAAAGCTACACGAGGGCTATCTGGCGTTACGTTGGTAGTGTGACATCATCTAAAATTGACTATTTTATGAAGGGGGATGGTACAGCCCTTTCCGATGCCAAATATTCCTACGACCATATAATAAAGATGTGTTCTGATCGGAAATTTATAGCTTTCAAGACGGGAATATCCATTAGACTTAATGGCATTGGAAAACAAAGGCATATAAATCAACTTGGGGCACCAGGGCTATACAGAAAGAGACCTGTAAACAAGTCGTGCCTCAGGTGTGGTAAGCAAATTGTGTTATCCTGAACAGGTGAAATCCACGAGCACAAAGGTCAGAAAG
>NW_013827648.1:0-626 GCF_000517525.1 Limulus polyphemus
ACATAACGGTACGTCTATCTATGTTACCGTCAAACCCATTTACATAACGGTACGTCTATCTATATAAACGTCAAAGTCATCCACATAACGATACGACTCTTTTTTTAACCGTTACACATAAATGTAAGTCTTTCTCCTTAACCTTCAAACCCATTCACATAACGATACGTCTATATTTTTAACTGTCATACCCGTTCATATAACGGCACGTCTATCTATTTAATCGTCAAATAAATCCACATTAATGTTCGTCTATCTCTTTAATCGTCAAATCAATCAATACATCGCTACGTCTATCTATCTAAACGTCAAACCCATTCATATAACGGTACGTCTATTAAGTATTAGAATTTCAAACAGCTTGAAATTGAGTTAACTGATAAATTTAAATTTAGTAGTTAAATTGTACTTTGGATTTAGCAGTTAAGTAAAAGCCGATATATAGCCAATTTATGATATTTGCCAACAAGATTGATACACACAGTTTTATTTTTAAACACAAATACATTTTGATATACACACAACAATACAATTTACAATAACAGTTATTAGAAATACTTATTACAAAAAATGATTTATAAACCGTTTCACAAACTTACAAGCTATATAAAGTATATCTTTTAATC
>NW_013827649.1:0-432 GCF_000517525.1 Limulus polyphemus
GAACACCTTTAAATAATGATAAAATAGTTACACAAGAACACCTTTAAATAATGATAAAATAGGTACACAAAAACACTTTTAATTAGGGCCAATCTATGGCCTCCAAAAAGTTGATCCTTGATTTTAACATTGTATGCTATTTATTATTTCAACATTATACATAAGTACTAAGAAACAATATTTATCATTTATCTTTGAAGATAAATATTAGTAGAAATAATGCATTTCCATTAGTATTCATAAATTTTGCCGTGTGTTTATGTAATTGGTTTTTAAATCAGAAATACAGATGCTGTATATTATAATATTGTTAACACAAAATTATTAACTTGTAAGAAAGGCTTATGAAATGTAATAACCAGTATTTTTCAATATTTTCCTCTTTTGTAAGTTTTTTTTTGTTTGTTTGTCTTCCAGGTTTTTCATTTAAGT
>NW_013827650.1:0-473 GCF_000517525.1 Limulus polyphemus
TGTTGTATTTATCTTTATACACCAGGCTACTGTTTTCTCATCTACCTGTTGTATTTATCTTTATACATCAGGATACTATTTTCTCATCTACCTGTTGTATTTATCTTTATACATCAGACTACTGTTTTCTCATCTACCTGTTGTATTTATCTTTATACATCAGGCTACTGTTTTCTCATCTACCTGTTGTATTTATCTTTATACATCAGGCTACTGTTTTCTCATCTACCTGTTGTATTTATCTTTATACACCAGGCTACTGTTTTCTCATCTACCTGTTGTATTTATCTTTATGCATCAGGCTACTATTTTTTCATCTACTTGTTGTATTTATCTTTATACACCAGGCTACTGTTTTTTCATCTACTTGTTGTATTTATCTATATGCATCAGGCTACTGTTTTCTCATCTACCTGTTGTATTTATCTTTATACATCATAAATACAACAGGTAGATGAGAAAACAGTAGCCTT
>NW_013827651.1:0-438 GCF_000517525.1 Limulus polyphemus
CTTCTGTGCACCTGAACTTGTTGGCTAGTTTTACAGTCTTTCTGGTCTGTTGAAAGTTTTAACACAATATCTGTGAATCTGAACTTGTTGGCCCGTTTTACAGTCTTTCTGGTCTGTTGAAAGTTTTAACACAACTTCTGTGCATCTGAACTTGTTGGCTAGTTTTACAGTCTTTCTGGTCTGTTGAAAGTTTTAACACAATATCTGTGAATCTGAACTTGTTGGCCCGTTTTACAGTCTTTCTGGTCTGTTGAAAGTTTTAACACAACTTCTGTGCATCTGAACTTCTTGAACAGTTTTACACTCTTTCTGGTCTGTTGAAAGTTTTAACACAACTTCTTGACCAGTTCTTACACTCTTTCTGGTCTGTTGAAAGTTTTAACACAACTTCTGTGAATCTGAACTTGTTGGCCCGTTTTACAGTCTTTATGGTCTGTT
>NW_013827652.1:0-437 GCF_000517525.1 Limulus polyphemus
AATTCTGTCGAGATCTGAAAATCTCTCCAAAACATGCTTATTTAAGTCACTAATAATCTTCTTCGGAAACTCGAGGTTGACATCTTTTGCTATTCCAGCGCGAAACTCTTTGAAACACTGAAAATGAAATAAGTTTCATCCTTCCAGTTGTGCTTCAAACAATGATAGCTTCATCCGAAATCCTTTGATGATTCTGTAGAGATCACAGATAAGGTTAACCTTTCCCTCAAGTTTCAAGTTCAATTCATTCATGTGGGATGTGATGACAACTTTGACAGGCAGGTAGGATCTGACAGAAGTGGATCAGCTTTATCCTTTTGGGCGAGAAAAATATCTATTTCTCTTCGGAGCTTATAAAAACGAAACAGGACTTTACCGCAGCTGAGCCACCTCACTGCTGTGTGATAAGGCAAGTCACAGAATTCAGAATCAATTTG
>NW_013827653.1:0-438 GCF_000517525.1 Limulus polyphemus
GTCTGATTGAGAGTACACAGTATTGTTAAATCTTGTGTCTTCTTATTGAAAGTACACAGTATCGTTAAATCTTGTGTCTTCTTATTGACAGTACACAGTATCGTTAAATTTTGTGTCTTTTTATTGACAGTACACAGTATCGTTAAATCTCGTGTCTTCTTATTGACAGTACACAGTATCGTTAAATCTTGTGTCTTCTTATTGGCAGTACACAGTTTTGTTAAATATTGTGTCTTCTTATTGACATTACACAGTATCGTTAAATCTTGTGCCTTCTTTTTTGACAGTACACAGTATTGCTAAATCGTGTGTCTTCTTATTGACAGTACACAGTATCGTTAAATCTTGTGTCTTTTTATTGATAGTACACAATATTGTTAAATCTTGTGTCTTCTTATTGAAAGTACACAGTATCGTTAAATCTTGTGTCTTCTTATT
>NW_013827654.1:0-437 GCF_000517525.1 Limulus polyphemus
TATATAATTCTATTTTGTTCACGTATGTAGCTCAATTTTGTTTACCTATATAGTTCTATTTTGTTCACCTATATAGTTCTATTTTGTTCACCTATATAGTTCTATTTTGTTTACCTATATAGCTCTATTGGATTCACCTATATAGTTCTATTTTGTTTACCTATATAGTTATATTTTGTTTACCAATATAGCTCTATTGGATTCACCTATATGGTTATGTTTTGTTAACTGTTGTGATTCTATAAGTTGCATCAACAATGATTTGGGATAAATAGTTTAATGGGATTAATTACAAATATTAGTTTGCTTAAACACAATATATTACATTGGATTTCTGGATGATACATAATCTTTTTTTTACGAATTCTATTATTACAGTATTTGTAATTCTGTATAAATATGGTTGACAGTCTACATATATAAGTATATATATAAAA
>NW_013827655.1:0-438 GCF_000517525.1 Limulus polyphemus
ATCCTATTTAATTATTCTATCATTTTTCATATTGTAAACTTCTAAAATCTTATTTTAAACTCCGTTTTTTAAAAAAACAACAACAAAGAAACAAAAAAAACCCGTTAAAATACTTCCTTTCGTCTTGTAATTTAATTTTCTTTTTATGCTATTGATCAGAAAGTTATATCTCGTATATCCAGTCAGTTTCAACTTGATTCATATTCATTAACACAATTCTTTTGATACTGTTACGTCTCCGTTTGTTAATTGATTTTCCGTAACTTCGTTCCGACGAAACTTAAGCGACACAAGTTCTTTCTTAATAAAAACTGGTTTATTCTTTCCGAATACAATTTTACCAATACACTCAACTTCAACAATCGCGCTAAATAACGCTATATCAACGAACGTCAATAATACTTATGACTGCAGATCAATTACTCACTATCTATATAC
>NW_013827656.1:0-618 GCF_000517525.1 Limulus polyphemus
AACTAGCATGTTCCTAAGTTAAAATGTATTGCAAAAGTTTGTATTAATACGTTAATTAAATATTTAAAGAATTAATGTAGGTTTTTATTTAAAACATAACTTCGGACAAAATAAAATTCAGCTTGGAATTCAATAAAATGTATTATTAGTAGATTTACCAAATTTACATCGTCCATTAAACACCATACAATCAAAGTGAGCGTTAACCGAAATATATAGAAAAAAAATCTCAAGGAGATTGGGAATGTGTTTCCCCAGAACTAGTGAGCATATCTAAGTAATTTATTGAACAAAGAAACTATTCAAACGAGTTATAGGAACATGTAGAGCGAATAAGTTGTTTATGTCTAGTTCGTTTGTCTTCCTTTCATGTTATTGCCAATCAATCAAAATAAATATAGTTCCTAATGTATATCAATATTGAGGAGTTGCCCGAAGGTTCTACATGTTGACTATTGAATATTGTTTTTGTAATAATTATATTTTGAAGTGTTTAATAAGTTGGGTATGTTCTACATGTTGACCAACAGGTAAAGACGTATCGAAGGTTGAATATTGTTTTTGTAATAATTATATTTTGAAGTGTTTAATAAGTTGGGTATGTTCTACATGTTGACC
>NW_013827657.1:0-436 GCF_000517525.1 Limulus polyphemus
AATCCTGAAAAATATTTGGGGGTGCTTAACTTTTTTCCAGGTGTATAATAATAATAATAACAAAATCCGTGAACGTAAGTAAGCATTTGTTAATCGTTTCGGAATTTTCCAGAATTCTGTATTCAGTAATCTAGAGGTACAAAACAATGTATGATATATAAACAATTTGAATATAAAAACAAAAAAAGAACAGAATAATGTGTAGCACAAATTAAATAGTTCATAGTAAAATAGATGCAAATAAAATGAAGAATTTGTGTTATTTAGAGAGGACAATAGTTTTTATGTACAACGTCCCTTTTTATTAGAAGTTCAGCATGATGCTTTTCTGCTCAAAGAATTTTAAAGTTGGAGAGAAATCGAATGCCCTGTTTCTGTATTGTGTTGGTAGATAGCAGAGTTGGGAGGGTTTGTAACTTTTCTCCTGGCCCGACAT
>NW_013827658.1:0-436 GCF_000517525.1 Limulus polyphemus
TTTCCCTTCTCAAAACTGAGTAGAGTTTCTTCTTCGACAGTGGCTTCTTCAGGTGGCACTTTTTCAGCAGTGTCATTTGTTCTGTTGTCCACTTCGTCCCCACTGAAATGTCCTGGACTGTGATAACGCCAAAGCCTGTTGGCATGCGCCACTTTTGGCTTACCTCGCCGATCACATTTTACCCGGAAAGTCACGTCTGAGAGACGATCCACTATGTCATATGGGCCTTCCCATGGAGATGACAACTTAGGAGACTTCCCTTTGGTCTTCCTGGGATTATACAACCATACCTTGTCTCCTGGTACAAAGCTGACTTCAGTAGATCTCTTATCATAAGTTAACTTCATCGAATCAGACGTTTTCAAGTTTGAACGCACTTGATGGTGAATATCATCCATCCTTTCCGATAACACTTTAGCAAACTCTGACACATTCT
>NW_013827659.1:0-437 GCF_000517525.1 Limulus polyphemus
CTAATACGACAGGAGCTGACCAGGGACTATCTGATTTTTCAACTATCCCTTTCTTGATTAGACCATCTATGACCTTCTCTATCTCTTGTCGCTTTGCTGGAGCTATTCTCCTTGGAGGGATCTTTACTGGATGGTGATTGCCTGTGTTTATTCTGTGCTCTACCAGGTTTGTGCATCCGAGATCATGATCTCCTTTCGGAAAGACGTCAGCATAATTTGCCAAAAGTTCTTTTACCTGAAGAGCCTGTGATGATGACAAATGGACTATGCTCTTCTTATAGAGGTCAGTCAAATATTCTGGAAGGGTATGTCCTTTCTTTACAGTTGTATTCCTTGCTTTAACATTGACTGGCTCTACCTCCTGGCACACACCCAGCAATGCCCCTTCCTTAAGTGTCTGCTCACATTTAGAGAAATTGGTCACTGTTATAGGTACT
>NW_013827660.1:0-437 GCF_000517525.1 Limulus polyphemus
GTTCCACATAAAACTTTTGTAAAAAAAAAAAATTAGCTCTATAGGTGTGGGGGTTAAGTTAGCAAATTGGATAGAAGAGTGGCTGGATGGAAGAAAGCAGAGGGTTGTTACAAATGGAGTTCAGTTAAACTGGATTAATGTCACAAGTGGAGTATCTTAGGGCTCAGTCTTAGGACCTTTGTTCTTTTTGATGTAAATCAATGACATAAATGAAGGAATGGTCAATAAATTACTTAAATTTGCAGATGATATTAAGGTCTTGGGTATTGCTAGCTGTGAAGAGGATGCTGCTGATTTACAAAAGGGTCCAGATCATTTAATGAGTTGGGCAAATAAGTGGCAGATGAATTTTAATTATAATAAATGCAAGATAATGCATGCAGATTATCATAATTTGAATTCTAAGTATAATTTGGATGGGAATAACCTTAACAGTG
>NW_013827661.1:0-437 GCF_000517525.1 Limulus polyphemus
AAATAAAAAGTAAAATTATTTAGTTTTTTTTTTTGTAGTTTCTGAAACAGTTCATTATTGGAGGTACTCACTAATTTTTAAGATTTTCCTTTTCTTGATTGACCGCCCACACAGGCCTGCGATGGATTTATTATCTTAAAGTAATTACACAGGCCTGCGATGGATTTATTATCTTGAAATGTTTACATGTTCTACAGTAATTCCTGTACGCTGAATCCGAAAATGATATTGTTTTCCTCCATCACGTACAGATTTTTCACAAAACGTCATAACGCAATACATAAAAGAAAGACCACAACACGTAGTTTTGAAACTAAAAGACGTAGATTTCACTAAAAAAAATCAGGATGAATGAAGATCCATATTCGTTTAACATCAATGTTCTTCCATTTTCTTAAGTTTGTTTGTAATTTTGTTAACAAACGTAATAATAAAAA
>NW_013827662.1:0-594 GCF_000517525.1 Limulus polyphemus
AACGATACTGTGTACTGTCAATAAGAAGACACAAGATTTAACGATACTGTGTACTGTCAATAAGAAGACACAAGATTTAACAATACTGTGTACTGTCAATAAGAAGACTTAAGATTTAACGATACTGTGTACTGTCAATAAAAAGACCCAAGATTTAACAATACTGTGTACTGTCAATAAGAAGACACAAGATTTAACGATACTGTGTACTGTCAATAAGAAGACACAAGATTTAACGATACTGTGTACTGTCAGTAAGAAGACACAAGATTTAACGATACTGTGTACTGACCATAAGAAGACCCAAGATTTAACAATACTGTGTACTGTCAATAAGAAGAAACAAGATTTAACGATACTGTGTACTGTCAATAAGAAGACACAAGATTTAACGATACTGTGTACTGTCAATAAAAAGACCCAAGATTTAACAATACTAACTGACAGTACACAGAAAACACAAGATTTAGCAATAATGTGTGAAGACACAATATTGAACGATAATGTGTACTGTCAGAAATAAAACACAAGATTTAACAATAATGTATCCTGTCAATAAGAAGTACACAAGATTTTACGATACTGTGTACTGTC
>NW_013827663.1:0-437 GCF_000517525.1 Limulus polyphemus
TTTCTCTGAATATGAGCAGACACTTAAGGAAGGGGCATTGTTGGGTGTATGCCAGGAGGTAGAGCCAGTCAATGTTAAAGCAAGGAATGCAACTGTGAAGAAAGGACATACATTTCCAGAATATTTGACTGACCTCTATAAGAAGAGCATAGTCCATTGGTCATCATCACAGGCTCTTCAGGTAAAAGAACTTTTGGCAAATTATGCTGACGTCTTTTCGAAAGGAGATCATGACCTCGGATGCACAAACCTGGTAGAGCACAGAATAAACACTAGCAATCACCGTCCAATAAAGATCCCTCCAAGGAGAATAGCTCCAGCAAAGCGACAAGAGATAGAAAAGGTCATGGACGGTCTTATCAAGGAAAGGATAGTTGAAAAATCAGATAGTCTCTGGTCAGCTCCTGTCGTATTAGTCAAGAAGAAAGATGGGACCC
>NW_013827664.1:0-437 GCF_000517525.1 Limulus polyphemus
AAGGTTTTATGTATTGTTTTAACAGAAGATACATTTCACTGAAAGTTTTATGTATTGTTTTGACAGAAGATACATTTCACTGAAGGTTTTATGTACTGTTTTTACAGAAGCTACACTTGACAGGAAAGTTTTATGTATTGTTTTGACAGGAGATACTTTTGACTGGAAAGTTTTATGTCTTGTTTTTACAGAAGCTACACTTGACTGGAAAGTTTTATGTCTTGTTTTTACAGAAGCTACACTTGACTGGAAAGTTTTATGTATTGTTTTGACAGAATATACTTTTGACTGGAAGGTTTTATGTCTTGTTTTTACAGAAGCTACGCTTGACTGGAAAGTTTTAAATGTTATTTTTACAGAAGCTACACTTGGCTTGCAGGTTTTAGAGGTTTTCCTACAGAGCTAACCCTTGGTTTAAAATCTTTAAGGATCATTTC
>NW_013827665.1:0-667 GCF_000517525.1 Limulus polyphemus
AGTACATATAACCAAGTAGAATGGCTACTTTAACACAACATTTAGTACATATCACCTAGTACAGTAGTTACTTTAACACAATATTTAGTACATATAACCAAGTAGAATGGTTACTTTAACACAACACTTGGTACATATAACCAAGTAGAATGGCTACTTTAACACAACATTTAGTACATATAACCAAGTAGAATAGTTACTTTAACATAATATTTAGTACATATAGCCAAGTAGAATGGTTACTTTAACACAACACTTGGTACATATAACCAAGTAGAATGGTTACTTTAACACAATATTTAGTACATATAACCAAGTAGAATGGTTACTTTAACACAACATTTAGTACATATAACCAAGTAGAATGGTTACTTTAACACAACATTTAGTACATATAGCCAAGTAGAATGGTTACTTTAACACAAGATTTAGTACCCATTCTACTTGGTTATATTAATAAATATTGTGTTAAAGTAACCATTCTACTTGGTTATATAAATGTTGTGTTAAAGTAAAGTACATATAACCAAGTACAATGGTTACTTTCACACAACATTTAGTACATATAGCCAAGTAGAATGGTTACTTTAACACAACATTTAGTACATATAGCCAAGTACAATGGTTACTTTAACACAACATTTATTAATATAACCAAGTAGAATGG
>NW_013827666.1:0-437 GCF_000517525.1 Limulus polyphemus
CCAAAACCATGGGCTTGGCTTTTCGGTGAAAATATGAATTTTTTTGGAAAATTTTAAAAAATGCGTTTTTGACGCAAATATAAAAGAAAAAACCGGATGGTGCTTGTTTCGTCGGAAAACTCAAAATTCAGACATTATACCATTAACGAAAAGTATTATGTCCCTTGAAAAGCTAGAAAAAAAATTGAACTTTCGCTATTCCAGAGTAAAAACAATTCAAAGGTGGAGTTTATTATATAAGAAGACGTCATGGCCTTTTAGATGTTTGTATTTTGTTTGAATAATCTCATTTTTAAAGCTATTCTTTGTGTACAATATAACTGATGACAAAAAAACAGTAAAATCGAAGCTAGCCGAAATTTTGAAAAGAGATTATCAAATAACTATTGGGAATTTTGATCAAACGATATCCATTTTGAAAGTCGTACATCGAGGGC
>NW_013827667.1:0-666 GCF_000517525.1 Limulus polyphemus
TAAGAGTGGTGTCGCATTCCTCCTGCAGAATTCCAGACACTGGTAGACTTTATATGCCATGGAACATACAGCCCGTACTGGCTGCACAAGGTGGCCTAACACCCTATTAACTATTTCAGCCTCTTAACCATTTTGTGCTTGTTATAGTTCTAATGTTATAACTTTTAAACTAGTAAGTAAATGTTAACGAAATTTGGCAGATTATCAGTAAACATTACAATGCTTTTATATGCAAAATATCTCATTCTTTTATTAAGTCTTAAGGTTTATAAAGCAATGTTTCTTTCATGCCTTTTTTTTCACATCTTGCCTATCTATCATGTGAAGTAATTTTCATTTTAAGATTAAAAATACTTTTATGCATAAGAAAAGTTTGAAATTTCACATGTGGAATTCTTATAATGTCTGGATAGCTTTCAAACATTTCTTAAGAAATACTTTACATTTTTATCTGTTATTTTCAGTAATTAATCTCTGTATGGGTTCAGTAGATTTGACCGATCTCACAACCACCATAAAAAAATTACGAAATAAACATAAATTATGGCTCTTTCATTCTGGAATGAACACAAATTATAACACAAAAACATAAATGTTTAGATGAAATATCTTAAATCTCACAACATTATGCATTTATATATATTTATTATTTTTATTATACTGACC
>NW_013827668.1:0-437 GCF_000517525.1 Limulus polyphemus
TTAGACCATCCATGACCTTTTCCATCTCTTGTCGCTTTGCTGGAGCTGTTCTCCTCGGAGTGATCTTTATTGGACGGCGATTACCTGTGTTTATTCTGTGCTCTACAAGGTTTGTACAACCGAGGTCATGATCTCCTTTCGAAAAGACGTCTGCATAATTTGCCAAAAGTTCTTTTACCTGAAGAGCCTATGATGATGCCAAATGGACTATGCTCTTCTTACAGAGGTCAGTTAAGTGTTCTGGAAGTGTATGTTCTTTCTTTATAGTTGTATTTCTTGCTTTAACATTGACTGGCTCTACCTCCTGGCACACACCCAACAATGCCTCTTCCTTAGGTGACTGCTCACATTTAGAGAAATTGGCCACTGTTATAGGTACTACTTGATGACCTTACAATCTTCAAATCTGCTGGCCTGGATGGGTCTTCCACTGCTTC
>NW_013827669.1:0-437 GCF_000517525.1 Limulus polyphemus
ACTTTTTGTTATCCCACTTCTGACACCAATTTGTTATGCCTCCAGTCATTAATTGATTTTCCGTAACTTCGTTTCGACGAAACTTTAGCGTCACAAGTCCTTACTTAATAAAACTGGTTTATTCTTTCCGAATATAACTCTGCGATACACTTAATCTCAATACTCGCGCTAAAACAACACTATAACGAACGAACGTTAACTTCAACAATACCCTGTGACTGCAGTTCAATTACTCACTGTCTATACACACATTACCTTCCCCTCTTTTATATACCAGCCTACCCTATATCCAGCAAGAACTAGAACATTCGCCAAAGTACAGGATAATTCTAGAAAGTAGAGAGCGTGAGAATCACATGATCTCGATGACGCAACACTACTATATTTGCAAATAATGCTTATTTTGTTACTTTCAATGTGAATTTGATAATTAACAC
>NW_013827670.1:0-621 GCF_000517525.1 Limulus polyphemus
AACAGTATGTTTAAGATAAAGTGACTATGGAAATTTTATGTATTATAAAGTTGTATCGAGAAGTAATAAACTAGTTTTAATTAAGAAAGGACTTGTATCGCTAAAGTTTCATCGTAAATAAATTATATGGAAAATTAACAAACAAACAGAGATATAACAAATTGGTGTCAGAGAGTGGGACGAAAAAGAAGTAGAAGAAGAAGATGGAAACCAGAGGTGGCAAATCAGACTACAGCTTAGCAGATTTGATGGCGGCAATACAAGAACAGCAAAAGAAACAAAAAGAACGAGAAAAGAAGCAAGAAGAGAGATTACAGCAGTTGTTGGAGGACAAAGGAAAAAAAAACAAGAAGAGAGATTACAGCACTTGTTGGAGGAAAAAGAAAAGAAACAAGAAGAGAGACAACAGCAGTGGCAAGAAAACCTGCAACAGTAGCAGCTCGAACAGCAAAATAAACAAGAGAGATTACAGCAGTTGTTGGAGGAAAAACAAATGAAACAAGAAGAACGAGAAAATAAACAAGGAGAGAGGCTACAGCAGTGACAGGAAAACCAGCACCAATGGCAACTAGAACAAGAAAAGAAACAGAAGAAAGTCTCCAACAGTTGAGAAAAAGCCAG
>NW_013827671.1:0-437 GCF_000517525.1 Limulus polyphemus
GCAGCACAATTTCCCGTAACTTCCTCAGTATAACCATTTGCCAGGTCGTCACTTTTCCATCTGCAGTTTCCCATCTCCCATCTTCAAGCTTCAACTGGTCCTATTGTGCCCAATAGTTCTTTGTCACAGAGCTTAAGCTAGACACCTTCTCCCAAGCAGGGTGCAAAACACTTGCTTTTAGAATATCAATTATTGGGTTCAAATCTTGGTCTTTCTCCTGCTGTGATTTAATATCTATACCTGGTTGCATTTCACCATCATCAACTCCTTCAGTCACATTGACTTCAGCTTGATGACACCTGGTTAGCTCAACCTCTCTTTTGCAGCAATGTCTGCAGTCATTTTTGCAGGGCCTTTGGTTCAGTCTGTCGCCATTTCCATGAGATTTTCCTTCTCTGTATTCAATATCATAATTATACTGGTCTATCTTTCCGATC
>NW_013827672.1:0-818 GCF_000517525.1 Limulus polyphemus
CGATATAATTAAGTGTTTTACATATAAAATGTCAAAATATACAAAAATATATGATGCAAATTAAATATAGAATCAAAATTATAATAATAAACTAGAGTATGATAAATGTGCACTAAAAGATTTATCGAAAAAAGATATAGTTAAACTGATGGTCTGGATCGTTCAGTAAGGGACACTGCGCCACGGTTACTGCGGCCCTGCATATGTCATGTAATACGTTTACTCAAGCATACTATCTTAATTTGTAAGTAAATCCATCATTGAAGGAGACAAATATTATACACAGATAATAATTTACATTATCTACTTTTACAATTATCTGTTGATTTATGCACAAAACACTTATTAATATCCCATATTCATTAATTTTATAGGATTTACTTCTCTAATTCATATATCATATAACATATAATTATCTGTCCTGAAAAACACTTAACACTTAATATTTATGATACCTAAAGTTCCAATTTCAAAAATAAAATCATTACTTCAATGAGATAGTCACATTGTTATTCGATAGCCTATTGTGTTTTTCTATGACTTAAGTAGCGAACGAGGTCGGTCTAATTCATCTAGTCTGTACTGAGTAAGAATAGAACAAATAACAGATAAAATATGACAATTTGAAGTAATTCTAGAAATAAAAAATTGTAATTTTGATTTATTTTGTATTTTTATGGTGGTTAAGCAGGAAACAACATTTATTTACCCTAACTAGTTTAAACCTTCTTAACCATACACAACTGTTTATAATTAAATTTCATTGTTTTATTGCCTTTTGGGCCGTGATTTTTAAAATTTCCACCATAAGAAATATC
>NW_013827673.1:0-436 GCF_000517525.1 Limulus polyphemus
ACACGCTATAATTCACAACGGTTCACGAACTTACGGTCACTACCGCTCACTTGATTCAATTATCTGTCTCTATCTCTCTATCTGCAATTCAATTTCCGATTAATCGTCTCGCTTTATCTGGCGCGCTTATATACAGGAATAGAGGGCGTCTAGCAAACATTAGATTATTCGTGGTGTTCCCCAATCCTTCTAGATACTCATTACGTGTTACCAGAGTCACGTGACTTCCGCTGTCGTAACAATATTTAGTTTCATGTTGTTTAGATTGTTTATAATTTCTTTCTTGCTTAAACTCAGTCAAAGTTAGAACTAAGATTCACTCTGATCGAACTTCCTATTTTGTGTGGATACTATCTGAAAAGTAAATCAGTTTCCCTGATAATACAGCAGTGCTACGATATTATATTGTTATGTATCTGCTTGTTTGTTTGTTTCC
>NW_013827674.1:0-438 GCF_000517525.1 Limulus polyphemus
ACAACCACACCTTGTCTCCTGGTTCAAAGCTGATTTCAGTAGATCTCTTAACATAAGATAGCTTCATCGAATCAGCAGACGTTTTCAAGTTTTAACACAGTTGATGGTGAATATTGTTACGTCTCCGTGTGTTAATTAATTTTCCGTAACTTCGTTCCAACGAAACTTCAACGACACAAGTCCTTTCTTAATAAAACTGATTTATTCTTTCCGAATATAACTTTACCGATACACTCAACTTCAACAATCGCGTTAAAACAAACGCTAATCAACGAACGTCAACAATACTTCTGACTGCAGTTCAATTACTCACTATCTATGCACACATTACATTCCCCTCTTTTATATACCAGCCTACCCTATATCCAGTAAGAACTAGAACATTCGCCAAAGTACATGATAGTTCTAGAAACGTTGCGTCACAGTAGTCATGTGACT
>NW_013827675.1:0-436 GCF_000517525.1 Limulus polyphemus
TGAACGATACTAGGAATTAGGTCCTATTTTTCCAGTCGGACTTATGGAAACACACGTAGATATGTTGTAAATAGATGAGTTATATAACACATTGGCTGCAGAATAAAGTTAACAGTGGGTCATAGAAGGATACTAGATATTTTTTTCCTATTTAATCCACTCGGACTTAAGGAAACACATGTAGATTTGTTGTAAATAGATGAGTTAATTAACACATTGGCTGCTGACTAAAGTCAACAGTGGGTAATAAAACAATACTAGTTATTGGGTCCTATTTAATCCACTCGGACTTAAGGAAACACATGTAGATACGTTGTAAATATATGAGTTAATTAACATTTTGGCTGCAGAAAAAGTCAATAGTGGGTCATAGAACGATACTAGATATTGGCTCCTTTTAATCCACTCGGACTTAAAAACACATGTAGGTATGTTG
>NW_013827676.1:0-437 GCF_000517525.1 Limulus polyphemus
TGCAGCACAACTTCCCGTAACTTTCTCGGTATAACCGTTTGACAGGTCGTCACTCTCCCATCTGCAGTTTCCAATCCCCAGAGAAGAATACCATCTTCAAGCTTCAACTGGTCCCATTGTGCCCAATAGTTCTTTGTCACAGGGCTTAGACTAGACACCTTCTCCCAAGCAGGGCGCAAAACACTTGCATTTAAGAAATCAATTATTGGCTTCAAATCTTGGCCTTTCTCCTGCTCTGCTTTGATATCTATATTTGGTTCCACTTCACCATTATTAACTCTTTCAGTCACCTTGACTTCAGCTTGATGGCACCTGGTTAGTCAACCTCTCTTTTGCAGCAATGTCTGCAGTCATTTTTGCAGGATCTTCGGCTCAGTCCATCGGCATTTCCATGAGATTTTCCTTCTCTGTATTCAATATCATAATTATACTGTTCT
>NW_013827677.1:0-436 GCF_000517525.1 Limulus polyphemus
AACAGGCTTTGGCGTTATCACTGTCCAGGACATTTCAGTTGGGACGAAGTGGAAAACAGAACAAATGACCCTGCTGAAGACGTGCCACCTGAAGAAACCACCATCGAAGAAGAAACTCTACTCAGTTTTGAGAGGGGAAACGGTGAAGCTCTTGGTGAAGTTACTACCACTGATGTGACTGTTACCGATGATTGGACATTTACTGATGAAGCGGATGAACCCCACATGAAGCAGAAGCCAATGAGACGGAGACCAGTACGGAAGAAGATACGTCCCGTAAAATTAAGAGACTTTGTTGAATTGTAATTTTGTGTTTGTAATTCTGTTCATTTTAATTAGTTATTGTTATTGGTTTATTGTATGTGGTTATTGTTCGGGACGGAACAATACTAAGGAGGGGCGAGTGTTAGCGTCATCGAGTCACATGACTACTGTG
>NW_013827678.1:0-437 GCF_000517525.1 Limulus polyphemus
AAAGATCAGTATGGTGGTTATAAATTATTTAACTAGAGTTACACCTAGTTGTTCGTGGAGTTGTTGTACCAGGTAGGGCTAAAGGTAAGTATGGTGGTTACACATGCGCTAACTAGGTGTGCATGGAGTAGTTGTACCAAGTAAGGCTAAAGACGAGTATGTTGGTTATAAATTCAGTAACTAGAGTTAAACCTAGGTATTCATGGAGTAGTGGAACCAAGTAAGGCTAAAGATGAGTATGGTGGTTATAAATTCTGTAACTAGAGTTACACCTAGGTGTTCATGGAGTAGATGATCCAAGTAAGGTTAAATATGAGTATGGTGGTTATAAATTAAATGACTATAGTTACACCTAGGTGTTCGTGGAGTTGTTATACCAAATAACGCTAAGGATGAGTATGGGGTTACACATTCGGTAACTAAAGTTACACCTAGGT
>NW_013827679.1:0-562 GCF_000517525.1 Limulus polyphemus
TAAAGTTAGGTTTGTTGTACACAGATGGGAAGTAAGTGAGCATACTTCCATTACATTTTTTTTTCTGTTTAAAGAACATCTTTCAATGTGTCTATAAAATTAGGTTTCTCGTACTAACAGGTGGGAGGTAAGTGAGCACACTTCTTTGACATGGTTTTCTGTTTAAACAACATGTTTTAATGCGTCTATAAAGTTAGGTTTGTTGTTCTAACAGGTGGGAGGAAAGTAAGCATACTTCCATTACATTGTTTTCTGTTTAAACAACATATTTCAGTGTGTCTATAAATTTGGATTTGTTGTACTAACAGGTGGGAAGTAAGTGAGCATACTGCCATTACATTTTTTTCTGTTTAAAGAACACACTTCAATGTGTTTATAAAATTAGGATTCTCGTACTAACAGGTGGGAAGTAAGTGAGCATACTTCCATTACATGGTTTTCTGTTTAAACAACATATTTCAATGCGTCTATAAAGTTAGGTTTGTTGTACACAGATGGGAAGTAAGTGAGCATACTTCCATTACATGGTTTTCTGTTTAAACAACATATTTCAATGCGTCTA
>NW_013827680.1:0-471 GCF_000517525.1 Limulus polyphemus
GGTCCACCTTTCGAAAGCGCTCGGGTTATAGATTTTTTTTTTATTCATTTTTATGTAGCTTTGTGCTTAACTACAAACAAATAAATCACAATAAGTTAAGTTTGTTTGTAGGTAAACACAAATTCTAGTGTTGTAAGTCCGCAGACATACCGCTGTGCCACTTGGTAGCATTAAGTTCAAGTAACCGAAGATTAAGAATTCCAACTCCCGAATCGTTTTCTTAATTTAATT
This sequence comes from Limulus polyphemus, assembly GCF_000517525.1. Taxonomy (NCBI): domain Eukaryota; kingdom Metazoa; phylum Arthropoda; class Merostomata; order Xiphosura; family Limulidae; genus Limulus; species Limulus polyphemus. The sequence continues at coordinate 232 of NW_013827680.1, forward strand.
TTTAAGTCAGTCTCCTATAGACCAGTTCGTACTAGAATATAAGAACATGGAAACTCAATTACTATGGAGTTTTGTGGGGGGGGGGACAACGTTTTTTTAAAACTTATTATTATTATTATTTAAAAAGTGGAATCATCCAAACTACTTAAACTAGAAACAGATTTAAAACATTCATCTCTTCTTGCACACCAATATGTAATTTTTGTTTTAATTAACGAATGGTTTATTATTATTATTATT
>NW_013827681.1:0-433 GCF_000517525.1 Limulus polyphemus
TAACCTCTTTAGACTTGTATTCAATATTTCTGAATATATAACCTAAAATCCTATTTGCCCTACCACTAGCAACATCACATTGCTTGGATGGCTTTAAAGACTGGTCGACTATTACACCAACATTCCTTTCCTTCACAACACTATTAAGGTTATTCCCATCCAAATTATACTTATAATTCAAATCATGATAATCCACATGCATGATCTTGCATTTATTATATTTAAAACCCATCTGCCATTTATTTGTCCAACTCAGTAAATGATCTAAATCCTTTTGTAAATCAGCAGCATCCTCTTAACAAGTGGCAACACCCAAGATCTTAATATCATCTGTAAATGTAACTAATTTATTGACTATTCCTTCATCTATGTCATTGATGTAAATCAAAAAGAGCATAGGTCCTAAAACTGAAACTTGAGGTACTCCACTTGT
>NW_013827682.1:0-785 GCF_000517525.1 Limulus polyphemus
ACATGTCACAAGTCAAGTTTAAGTAACTTTACAGGAGAGTGACATGTGACAAGATAGGTTTATATAACTTTACAGGAGAGTGACATGTGACAAGATAGGTTTATATAACTTTAGAGGAGAATGACATGTGACAAGTCAAGTTTAAGTAACTTTACAGGAGAGTTCCGTGTGACAAGCAAGTTTAAGTAACTTTACAGGAGAATGACATGTGGCAAGTGAAGTTTATGTAACTTTAAAGGAGAGTTACATGTGACAAGTTAGGTTTATATAACTTTACAGGAGAATGACATGTGACAAGTCAAGTTTATGTAATTTTACATGAGAGTTACATAAGACAAGTTAGGTTTATATAACTTTATAGGAGAATGACATGTGGCAAGTCAAGTTTATGTAATTTTACAGGAGAGTTACATGTGACAAGTTAGGTTTATTTAACTTTACAGTAGAATAACATATGACAAGTGAAGTTTATGTAACTTTAATGGAGAGTGACATGTGACAAGTCAAGATTATGTAACTTTATTGGAGAGTTACATGTGACAGGTTAGGTTTATATAACTTTACAGGAGAATGACATGTGACAAGCCAATTAAGTAACTTTACAGGAGAATGACATGTGACAAGTCAAGTTTAAGTAACTTTAAGGGAGAGTGACATGTGACAAGAAAGGTTTATATAAATTTACAGGAGAATGACATGTGACAAGTTAGGTTTATATAACTTTACAGGAGAATGACATGTGACAAGTCAAGTTTAAGTAACTTTACAGGAGGATGACATGTGGC
>NW_013827683.1:0-437 GCF_000517525.1 Limulus polyphemus
GGCTAATAGTAGAACAGAAATGGCTAAGTTAATACAAGCATTATATGTAGCCGCAGATAAGAAGCTAAGCTCTTACTTCTTACCACCGAGTAAGTTAGAGAGAGTACTCGATGAAATTGAAAGGAGATTACCTCCACATTTACAAATTATCATACCTACTCATAGTGATCAAATTTATATGTATTACACATGGGCTGATGTAAAGACAGCCGCAGTTAAGGATACTCTACGAATGTTTATAGAGATACCCTTGAAAGCGACTGATAGGATGTTTAAACTATATAAAATCGTGTCTTTACCGATAGCAATAAACCATTCATTAGCTTTAGCTATTGAAAATGATAAACAATATATTGCTGTTTCGAGTGATCAACATACATATGTTGAAATGACTGAGGAAGACATGTTAAATTGTATAGACGGACCTATCAGAGTTT
>NW_013827684.1:0-436 GCF_000517525.1 Limulus polyphemus
TGGAAGTGACGACACTATATATAGGACTGTCAAGTACATACAGGAAGTGACGACACTATGTATAGGACTGTCAAGTACATACAGGAGGTGACGACACTATGTATAGGACTTTGAAGTACATACAGGAGGTCACGACACTATGTATAGGACTGTCAAGTACATACAGGAGGTCAGACACTATGTATAGGACTTTCAAGTACATATAGGAGGTGACGACACTATGTATAGGACTTGCAAGTACATACAGGAAGTGACGACACTATGTATAGGACTTGCAAGTACATACAGGAGGTCACGACACTATGTATAGGACTGTCAAATACATACAGGAGGTCACGACACTATGTATAGGACCGTCAAGTACATACAGGAAATGACGACACTATGTATAGGACTGTCAAGTACATACAGGAAGTGACGACACTATGTATAGGAC
>NW_013827685.1:0-435 GCF_000517525.1 Limulus polyphemus
AACAAAGTTGACAGTTTTCAGACTACACACACGTTTTAACAAAGTTTACAGTTTTCACACTATACACACGTTTTAGCAAATTTTACAGTTTTCAGACTACAAACACGTTTTAGCAAGGTTTACAGTTTTTAGAATACACACGTTTTGACAAAGTTTATAGTTTTCACACGTTTTAACAAAGTTTACAGTTTTCAGACAACACACACGTTTTAACAAATTTTACAGTTTTCACATTACACACACGTTTTAGCAAGGTTTACAGTTTTCAGACTACACACACGTTTTAACAAAGTTTACAGTTTTCACACTACACACACACACACGTTTTAGCAAGGTTTACAGTTTTAGACTACACACGTTTAGACAAATTTTACAGTTTTCAGACTACACACACGTTTTAGCAAGGTTTACAGTTTTTAGACTACACACGTTTTG
>NW_013827686.1:0-1073 GCF_000517525.1 Limulus polyphemus
GATAGTTAGTATAAAACACTAACAACGTGGATTCATGCTATTGTATCTGTTTCATAGTATAAAACACTAACAAAGTGGATTCATACTATTATATCTGTTTCATAGTATAAAACACTAACAGAGTGAATTCATGCTGTTATATCTGTTTGATAGTTAGTATAAAACACTAACAAAGTGGATTCATACTATTATATCTGTTTGATAGTTAGTATAAAACACTAACAGAGTGGATTCATACTATCATATCTGTTTCATAGTATAAAACACTAACAAAGTGGATTCATGCTGTTATATCTGTTTGATAGTTGGTATAAAACACTAACAAAGTGGATTCATACTGTTATATCTGTTTGATAGATAGTATAAAACACTAACAAAGTGGATTCATACTATTATATCTGTTTGATAGTTAGTATAAAACACTAACAAAGTGGATTCATCAAACAGATATGATAGTATGAATCCACTCTGTTAGTGTTTTATACTAACTATCAAACAGATATAATAGTATGAATCCACTTTGTTAGTGTTTTATACTATGAAACAGATATAATAGTATAAATCCACCTTGTTAGTGTTTTATACTATCTATCAAACAGATATAATAGTATAAATCCACCCTGTTAATGTTTTATACTATCTATCAAACAGATATAATAGCATGAATCCATTTTGTTAGTGTTTTATACTATCTATCAAATAGATATAATAGTATGAATCCACCTTGTTACTGTTTTATACTAACTATTCAACAGCTATAATAGTATAGTATAAAACACTAACAAAGTGGATTCATACTATTATATCTGTTTGATAGTAGTATAAAACACTAACAAGAGTGGATTCATGCTGTTATATCTGTTTCATAGTATAAAACACTAACAAAGTGGATTCATACTATTATATCTGTTTGATAGTATAAAACACTAACAAAGTGGATTCATACTATCATATCTGTTTCATAATATAAAACACTAACAAAATGGATTCATGCTATTATATCTGTTTCATAGTATAAAACACTAACAAAGTGGATTCATACTATTATATCTGTTTGATAGTTAGTATAAAAC
>NW_013827687.1:0-745 GCF_000517525.1 Limulus polyphemus
ATTTAAAAACATGCCTAGCTTATAGTGTTAGATATGTATTGCGAAACTCACGACTATTCTCAAAAGTTGTAGAAAATTATCGAGAGTAAGAATCAAAAATATATGTGTGTGTACATAAGCGTTTTAATTTGCATTGTTACGTAATCTGAATTTTTTAGAAAATCTTCCCACGCCTATAAGTATAACCAACGTGCCGTACCAAGAGAGAGTATCTATTATTAGTTCGCTATAATCAGTGTGCTATAAAACCTCGGAAGCTATAACTGTGGTTGTTATAACGCTTACCAATCGGAAAACTTCAGATATTTGACCAGGAGCATTTACAAAGTTCGAACATTACAAATTATTTAGCTTCAGTGGATTCTCATCGGACATTAATATTTTTATGAAAACATAACCTAACGTCACCGGTGGAAAAATCGGCGTGTGATCAGTGAGAGACAAAGCTGGCTAGCTTTCCGTTAAGTTAAATATCTCTCTGTCTTCTCGCTCATCGTGAACCCTCCCTGTTGAGTGAATTGTACCTACATCAACTCCAAATTAACTCGATCATCGTGAACTCTCAATAAGATATCAAGGAAGTTCCAAACAAGAAAGAAGACTTTATATTGCTTGTAAGTTTGTGAAACTTTTGTCTATAAATCAATGTTTGTAATAACTATCTGTAATAAGTGTAATTGTAAATTGTACTGTTGTGTGTATATTAAAACGTATGTATGTTAAAAAAGAAAATTAATGTATCAAT
>NW_013827688.1:0-964 GCF_000517525.1 Limulus polyphemus
GGCTTAGCGAAAGTTAATTTTTTTTAGCTTTTATAGTGAAATAATGTTTTTCGTCAATGCTATAATGTCTCAATTTTGAGTTTTCCGACGAAATAAGCACTATAGGATATTTTTCTATTAATTTTGCGTAAAAAACACTTTTTTCCATTTTATTTTTTTTGCCATATTTTCACCAAAAAATGAAAGCTAAAAAAAATTAATTTTCGAAAACCCAGAGTACAAACAATCCAAAAGGTGGAGTTTATTTGATAAGAAGACGTGATGGCCTTTTATATGTTGGAATTTTGCTTAACGATGTTATTTTTAAAGCTATTTTTTGTTTATAATATAATTGAAGACAGAAAAAAAACAACAAAAAAATGGACACTAACCGAAATTTTGATAAGAGATTATGAAATAACTATTAGGAATTTTGATAAAAGGGTCTCTATTTTGCAAGTCTTACATCAAGGGCATCTTTGTATTGGAATATGAAGAAAAACAATTTTTTAAAAAATTTTGAGAAAAACATGGGCTATAGCGTTTGGAGTGAAATAATGTTTTTCGTCAATGCTATAATGTCTCAATTTTGAGTTTTTCGACGAAATAAGAACTATCAAATATATTTCATAATAATTTTGGGTCAAAAATTTTTTTTATCATTTTTCCAGAAATATTCATATTTTCACCAAAAACCAAAGAATATAGCCCATATTTTTTCACAAATTTTGAAAAAAATTGTTTTTCTTCATATTTCAATACAAAAATGCCCTTGATGTAAGACTTTCAAAATAGAGATCCTTTTATCAAAATTCCCAATAGTAATTTTATAATCTCTTATCAAAATTTTGGTTAATGTTCATTTTATTGTCTTTTTTTCTGTCTTCAATAATATTATAAAAAAAATAGCTTTAAAAATAACATCGTTAAACAAAATTCCAACATATAAAAGGCCATAACGTCATCTTATCAAATAAACTACACA
>NW_013827689.1:0-773 GCF_000517525.1 Limulus polyphemus
GTCAAGCAAAATGCGTCAAACTACTAACCAGGATTGTAACAGCTTCCAAATCTACAGCTGCACATATTCTCACTCATTGTGTTTTCTGCTTCTTTTTCCACTTTAGAGCAGAAACACCAAGACGATGCCTTCAACCTTCTACAGTTTTTATAGCCAAACCTTCAGAGCATCCAACATACCAGCAAACCAACTAAGACAACCTCAGAAACACCCGCCGTTGCCATTCAAGCCACTCTTGCAAAAAGCACCCAGAACCAGAAGCATATTTCAAAGACACGTTCACACAGACCACAAAAGTTGAGAAGCTACCTACAAACATTCATCCAGGTTCTACCTGCAAAGAAGGATACAATGAAAACTCAATCCACGCAGACTCAACCACCACTAAACCACTCTTCAACATCGATTGACACCCACACGATTGAAAAATGTTACTAAATTAAAGTGCTGTAAAGTCTGTAATGATTTTAACACTTGAAACAAAACCATAGAAATTTATCCTGATTTTAAGGAACTTTTAATTACACCACCTTAACTCCACAGTCTATTTATTCATTAAAATTTCAATTGATGACTCTTAAAGAATAATCCTTAATTCCGCGAGCAGGGCGAAAAGAAACAACTATTGATTATTTTTCAGGCCTGTTAGATTTTTGGTATTCTGGCTCAGAATCGAATATGGAAACTTCATGTAGTTTATTTTTGTTTTCAGAAATGAAAATCTGGGAAGTTTCCATATTGGTATTCTGGCTCAAATCGAGAAATTTATTTTA
>NW_013827690.1:0-438 GCF_000517525.1 Limulus polyphemus
TTGTACAATCCACACTCACTAATATTTTGTACAATCCACACTCACTAACATGTTGTACAATCCACACTCACTAACATGTTGTACAATCCACACTCAGTAACATGTTGTACAATCCACACTCAGTAACATGTTGTACAATCCACACTCACCAACATATTGTACAATCCACACTCACCAACATTTTCTAAAATCCACACTCACCAACATTTTCTACAATCCACACTCACTAACATTTTCTACAATCCACACTCACTAACATTTTCTACAATCCACACTCACTAACACGTTGTGCAATCCACACTCACTAACACGTTGTACAATCCACACTCACTAACACGTTGAAAAATCCACACTCACTAACATGTTGAAAAATCCACACTCACTAACACATTGTACAATCCACACTCACTAACATTTTGAAAAATCCACACTCACTAA
>NW_013827691.1:0-652 GCF_000517525.1 Limulus polyphemus
TATATATATATATATATATATATATACACACACACACATGCATCCTATCCCGGAAGGTTTCTAGGCTTAACTAGCAAATTTTCATTGTATCAGCGGGACTTACATAACAAGCAAGCCTGTGTTTTGAATAAATGGGGAAAAGGGGATTGAAGTGTGTAGAGATATTCTTAACAATAGAAATTTAAAATTAGTTTAACAATCGCCTTTGTTTGCAGATAATTAACGAGCATACTAAATTTTATATTAGTTTCTACCCAGTTTTGTATGAAGATGTATTCAATTGGTTATTCCTAGTTTTGTATTATGATGTATTCAATTTTGTACTGAATAAAATTATCTGATGTAGCGTAGTATGTTTTTTCACCTATGTATTTTATAAACTTGAAAGAGTTTTGTATTCTGTTTTTTTTAATATTATTATTGGCGGAGGTTCAGAGACCCTATCAAGTTTAGTATGTTGAAATAAGAATAATATTTAAGATTTATTAAACTCTTGAAACTCTTGTTTATATACGATCAAATAAACAATCACTGTATTATCATATTCTTGTTTATACACGATCAAATAAACAATCACTATAATATCATATTTTGATCTATACACGATCAAATAAACAATCACTATAATATCATATTTTGATCTATACACGAT
>NW_013827692.1:0-437 GCF_000517525.1 Limulus polyphemus
AATGACTAGCTGCCTTCCCTCTAGTCTTACACTGCTAAATTAGGGACGGCTAGCGGAGATAGCCCTCGTTTAGCTTTGCACGAAATTCAGAAAACAAACATAACCTGCAGATTTTATTCTAAACATTCACCTTGATGTGCCAATGATTAAAACAAATGTTAAGCCTGTTTGCTTTGTGGGTATTCAGCATTTAAATCTTGAGTTGTAATAATAATAGTAATTGTTTTTTTCTAGTAGACGGTGTCCTCTGTCCAGGTCCTATATTCCAGTTTCATCTGTATAAATATTATATATACATAAAATTATTATGAGACACAGTTAATCTTAGAGAGGAATAATGTGTGGTTAGCAGAAGTCCCAAATTATTATGAAACACAGTTAATCTAAGAGAGGGATAATGTGTGGTTAGCAGAAGTCCCAAATTATTATGAGACACA
>NW_013827693.1:0-437 GCF_000517525.1 Limulus polyphemus
AAAATGGTATGTCTGCGGATTTACAACGATAGAAATCGGGTTTCGATAGCCGTGTGGGCAGAGCACAGATAGCCCATTGTGTAGCTTTGTGCTTAACTTCAAACAAACTTTAATTTTATTTGAAATTTAACTATTTGGCTTTTTTGTTAAAATTCCAATAAAATAGTTCTGATTTCCTTGAATAATCAGAAACTTAGTCTAAAAAATAATCTTTGCGTCGACTAACTCTTAAGACAGATTGAAATTATATCACATTTGTACGAATAACGATTGCATTATGGGTAGCGCGAATCAATGGGGGATTTCTATTAATGGCTTGCAAGGGAAAACTTGATTATTAGAATAATTAATTCATTGTTTACTGAAATTTATATATATATATATATATTAGATTTTGTCAAACAAGACCGATGTCTGTAGGTTTACTTTCTTCTTAG
>NW_013827694.1:0-437 GCF_000517525.1 Limulus polyphemus
AATTACCTTAAGGTTACGTGGTTAAAGAAGGGATTAATTACCTTAAGGTTACGTGGTTAAAGAAGGGATTAATTACCTTAAGGTTACGTGGTTAAAGAAACGATTAATTACCTTAAGGTTACGTGGTTAAAGAAGGGATTATTTACCTTAAGGTTACGTGGTTAAAGAAGGGATTAATTACCTTAAGGTTATGTGGTTAAAGAAGGGATTAATTACTTAAGGTTATGTGGTTAAAGAAGGGATTAATTACCTTAAGGTTATGTGGTTAAAGAAGGGATTAATTACTTAAGGTTACGTGGTTAAAGAAGGGATTAATTACCTTAAGGTTACGTGGTTAAAGAAAGGATTAATTACCTTAAGGTTATGTGGTTAAAGAAGGGATTAATTACCTTAAGGTTACAAGGTTAAAGAAGGGATTAATTACTTTAAGGTTACAT
>NW_013827695.1:0-1181 GCF_000517525.1 Limulus polyphemus
GTATTGTATTGTTTAATATTGTATAGTATAGTATTGTATTGTTTAATATTGTATTGTATAGTATTGTATTGTTTAATATTGTATAGTATAGTATTTTATTGTTTAATATTGTATAGTATAGTATTTTATTGTTTAATATTGTATAGTATAGTATTGTATTGTATTGTATAGTATAGTATTGTATAGTATAGTATTGTATTGTATAGTATAGTATTGTATGGTATTGTTTAATATTGTATAGTATAGTATTGTATTTTATTGTTTAATATTGTATAGTATAGTATTGTATTGTTTAATATTGTATAGTATAGTATTGTATTGTTTAATATTGTATTGTATAGTATTGTATTGTTTAATATTGTATAGTATAGTATTTTATTGTTTAATATTGTATAGTATAGTATTTTATTGTTTAATATTGTTTTATTGTATTTTATAGTATTGCCAGCTGAACTTCGTCTATAAATCCAGCTAATTCCCGTTTCCTTTATGTTTGACTTTTTGTTGTTCCTTTGATCTGACTAGGCTTAGCTTGATAACAAATATTGATTGGCCAGGGTTCCCACAATTAACAGTTAGAGGTTGACGAGGTTCTCACAGTTAACATTACCTCTTTATAGAATTGAGAAAAAAGAAAACAAAGACAATTATCGTTTCACGCCATTTATTAACGACCATGTTTACCATCAGTTTACCTCTTTCCTGTTCTTTAGTTGTTCTTATTCCATACAGGATTTTGTCTGCAGTTTCTAGCAATGTGTCTTTCTCGATCATAACGTCAAGTACCTTCCGGCAAAGTTCTAAATTAACAATAAACCATTAGTACAACACACGTGATATTAGAGTAACGCGTGTTACTACAGAATCTGTTATAACTTATAACATTAGTACAGAATCTGTTATAACTTATAACATTTCAATACACTGGTCAACATTTTAACGTACAGAATCTGTTATAACTTATAACATTTCAACACACTGGTCAACATTTTAACGTTTATTTTCATTACTTTTTAAAGTCTTCAATTTCACGACTTTAAAAATGTAACTTTCATTTGTTTAGGCAGAGTATTCATAATGAATCTAAGTTTGAAATGGACAGAAACTGCCTGTTGTGGAAACCTACAAATGTAGAGGACGACGTTTATAAGTTTCTACAACAGGCAGTTGCTGTCCATTTC
>NW_013827696.1:0-697 GCF_000517525.1 Limulus polyphemus
AAACGTTTGTAATGATCATAGAAGCTTGAAAAAGAATGAACCAAAACTTTATAATAGATCACACAAGCTTGTTAAAACAAACAAAACATGAAAAAAAATATCTGAATGATCACACAGGTTTGAAAAAACAAATAAATTCAAGGTCAGCCTAAAAATCCCCATTTTGGTTATAGAACTATAAATGTAGTAAACTATTGAATTGAAATCAGTGTTTTCAATTTTCCTGATAAAAGGACATGGACTATTATGTAATGTAATTGAAGAAGACAAATGGAATCAATTTATTGTTGTCTGTTTTTACGACCTTTCCTATAATATTTATTGGGATTCTGATTCAGTAGCATCTTTTATTGTTGTGTGTTTTTACGACCTTTCCTATAATATTTATTAGGATTCTCATACAGTAGCATATTTTATTGTTGTGTGTTTTTACGACCTTTCCTATAATATTTATTGGGATTCTCATACAGCAGCATCTTTTATTGTTGTCTGTTTTTACGGTCTTTCCTATAATATTTATTGGGATTCTCATACAGCAGCATCTTTTATTGTTGTCTGTTTTTACGACCTTTCCTATAATATTTATTAGGATTCTCATACAGTAGCATCTTTTATTGTTGTCTGTTTTTACGACCTTTCCTATAATATTTATTGGGATTCTCATACAGTAGCATCTTTTATTGTTGTCTGTTTTTAC
>NW_013827697.1:0-438 GCF_000517525.1 Limulus polyphemus
TTCTTACTGTTTCTGCTGTGCTTTCTGTTTCTACTGTTCTTACTGTTTCTGTTGTGCTTACTGTTTCTGCTGTGCTTACTGTTTTTACTGTTTCTGCTGTTCTTACTGTTTCTGTTGTGCTTACTGTTTCTGCTGTGCTTACTGTTTCTACTGTTCTTATTGTTTCTACTGTTCTTACTGTTTCTGCTGTGCTTACTGTTTCTACTGTTCTTACTGTTTCTGCTGTGCTTACTGTTTCTACTGTTCTTACACTTTCTACTGTTCTTACTGTTTCTACTGTTCTTACTGTTTCTGTTGTGCTTACTGTTTCTACTGTTTCTGCTGTGCTTACTGTTTCTACTGTTCTTACTGTTTCTGCTGTGCTTACTGTTTCTACTGTTCTTACTGTTTTTACTGTTCTTACTGTTTCTGTTGTGCTTACTGTTTCTACTGTTCTTA
>NW_013827698.1:0-744 GCF_000517525.1 Limulus polyphemus
ATTACCATACCTTCATAAGGCACTACACAAGTATTTATAGTGACCTGAAGGCTTTAGTACAAAAGCCTAAATATCATCTCCTTTACATTCAACAGGCAGCTACAGTTCATTTAAGTTATCAAACCTAAAATACAGTTGTGTTGTGTGTACGATACATTTCCTTTTACAAAGTTTTGGATTAAAATTAATTCTAAATTATTATGTATAAATTATGAAGACCAGATTTTCTCTGGCCTTTCATTTTTTTGTGTGCAAATTGTTAAACAAAAGTTTTTTAAAGGCAATTCTATATTCTTTAAACCTGTAATTTGTTGTAGACTCTGCCAGAATTATTCTCATGATTTCCTAATAAATATTACCATACCTTAAAAAATTTCAATTTTCTTAATTTTATGGATAATAACATAGTTTGAATTAAATGTAATCAGACACTGTCACCGTCTGATGGGTAAATCGGGATTTTCAGTTGTATGCTGGTAGCATCTGCTCAGGTTTAAGGAGTTAATTTGACATTTTGTCATTTTCTGACATTTCTTTAATTCTTTCAATACAGGGTCAGTCAGTGTGACAACCTCGTAACCATTTTGTGCTTGTTATAGTTTTCATGCTATAACGTTTAAATTAGTAAGCGAATGTTAACAAAATTTGGCAGATTATCATTAAAAACATTACAATGCTTTCATACGCAAAATATCTGATTTTTTTATTAAGTTGTAAGGTTTGTAAAGCAACGTTTTTCTGATG
>NW_013827699.1:0-438 GCF_000517525.1 Limulus polyphemus
CAATCTTAAACACCTCAATTACAACACCCCTAACTCTTCTTTTTTTTCAAAAGAAAACAATTTGAAAGATTTCAGCCTCTCCTCGTATGACAACCCCTCCATCCCAAGCACCATTCTTTTAACCCTTCTCTGAGTCCTTTCCAACAATTCAATGTCTTTCCTAAGGTAAGGAGCCCAAGACTGAACACAATATTCCAAATCTGGCCTAACCAGTGACCTATACAATGAAATTACAACCTCTTTAGACTTGTATTCAATATTTCTGTAGATACAACCTAAAATCCTATTTGCTCTACCACTATCAACAGCACACTGCTTGAATGGCTTTAGAAACTGATCGACTATTACACCAAGTTCTCTTTCCTTCATGACACTATTAAGGTTATTCTCATCCAAATTATACTTATAATTCAAATTATGATAACCCACATGCATTAT
>NW_013827700.1:0-1056 GCF_000517525.1 Limulus polyphemus
ATCGACCAACAGTAGAAGTTGTTAACAATAAAAGGTACCAAATATCATCTTATAACAATAAATAAATCTAGCATTGTGTAAGTGTGGGAAGTATCGACCAACAGTAGAAGTTGTTAACAATAAAAGGTACCAAATATAATCTTATAACAATAAATAAATCTAGTATTGTGTACGTGTGGAAAGTATCGACCAACAGTAGAAGTTGTTAACAATAAAAGGTACCAAATATCATCTTATAACAATAAATAAATCTAGCATTGTGTAAGTGTGGGAAGTATCGACCAACAGTAGAAGTTGTTAACAATAAAAGGTACCAAATATCATCTTATAACAATAATAATAAGATGATATTTGGTACCTTTTATTGTTAACAACTTCTACTGTTGGTCGATACTTCCCACACTTACACAATGCTAGATTAATTAGAAACATCTGATACAGCAATACAAAATCTACCGTTAGGAGAGGAGGTCGAAGGTGTACATGACCATCTCAGGTCCAACAAAATCGGACCTAAAAATCCGATACAGCGGCTGTATGTATGTACGTGCCGCTCTAGTCTCTAACAAACACCTACTCATAACGTTACGTGCCGCTCTAATCTGTAACAAACACCTACTCATAACGTTACGTGTTGCTCTAATCTGTAACAAACACCTACTCATAACGTTACGTGCCGCTCTAATCTGTAACAAACACCTACTCATAACGTTACGTGTTGCTCTAATCTGTAACAAACACCTACTCATAACGTTACGTGCCGCTCTAATCTCTAACAAACACCTACTCATAACGTTACGTGTTGCTCTAATCTCTAACAAATACCTACTCATAACGTCACGTGCTGCTCTAATCTGCACGTGACGTTATGAGTAGGTGTTTGTTACAGATTAGAACAGCACGTGACGTTATGAGTAGGTGTTTGTTACCTGCTCTAATCTCTAATTGTGTTTAAATTATTAATGGAGATAATAATTCAAATACTATGTAAATGAGGCTATTAAAAAATAATCATAGCTGAGGGCATCAAAAAGAACTGAATTTAAAGAATCACTG
>NW_013827701.1:0-437 GCF_000517525.1 Limulus polyphemus
GGGAGACAAAAAGAAAACTCTAGCCCGGCATGGTCAGGTGGTTAGGGTGCTCGACTCATAATCTGCGGGTCGCGGGTTCCAATCCTCGTCACACCAAACACGCTCGCCCTTTCAGTCGTGGGGGCGTTATAACGTTGGAAACGATGATAATCGGAGAGCTCGTGAGGCATCTAAACACCTTCTTTATGGGGTTTACCCATATTCCTTAGATGTCTACTTATTGTAGATTTCTGCAATTTCTAGACCATATCACGAGTGTGTTGCCTTGGGTTATGCTCATCAAGTGTCTTCAGAACATCAATATCAATTCCAACATGTCGGCCCCTGCCATCACAATTTTTAAGGCTAGAGTAACCTGAACGAAATTTTCTGAACTATCGTTGACACTTAAGAACGTTAAAAACATTTCCATAAACTTCTTTTATATTCTTTGTAGC
>NW_013827702.1:0-1110 GCF_000517525.1 Limulus polyphemus
CCAATAATGCATAATTTCATTTGATAAACACATTTAGATTGAATGGTAATTTATAATCAGTCACAAGAACGTCGAATCTGAATCACTTGAAAAAAACACGGGGGTGCTTAACTTTTTTCCAGGTGTATATATGTATATACGTATGAAGAGTTTCTAGAAGTGGGTACACACATATACACACACACATATATATATATATATATATAACAATATGTTTTATTTACTTGACGATTTAAAAACTTAAAAAAATCGGACATTATATACTTCGTATGTTTCATATTGACAGTATTGTGTTCGTTTAAGTTCCTGAGTCCAAACTTTAACATCGAAGGTTTTTTTTTTAGTAAGAATAATGCAGTAATCTTATTCTTGAAGTAGCGGCATCTTCACAGTCCTTCGGAAGTTTCTAGGTAAAGCTTTGAATTTCAAATGAATAATACATTCTCTCCAAACTTAACACTATTTAGATAAACACTGACAGATAAAGTCGTAATCTTGTGACTTCCGTATATCTTGTGGTTCGTAGTGAAACAGGTAAAGTGGTGATCCTATGACTTTTATTTAACTTATATTTTGTAGTCAGACAGGTAAAGTGGTAATCCTATGACTTTTATTTAACTTATAGTTTGTAGTCAGACATGTAAAGTGGTGATCCTATGACTTTTATTTAACTTATAGTTTGTAGTCAAGGTAAAGTGGTGATCCTATGACTTTTATTTAACTTATAGTTTGTAGTCAAACAGGTAAAGTGGTAATCTTATGACTTTCATATAACATATAATTCGTAGTCAGACAGTGTGTACGAACTGTCTAAGAAAAATCCAAATAATTAGTTGTTTGTTATATATACACAAGAATATCAATCTAGTCTTATTTTAAAGTCTGTTATGTTAATTTTGACATGAATTCTTCGGGTCGATTACTGAGTGAAACGATATTCGTTTACTGTCTCGAGTAAAACTACATTTGTTTACTATACTCGATAATGAACCAGCTAGGTAAAAACTACATTTGTTTACTATACCTAGCTGGTTCATTATCGAGTAAAACTACATTTGTTTACTATACCTAGCTGGTTCATTATCGAGTAAAACTACACTTGTTTACTAT
>NW_013827703.1:0-437 GCF_000517525.1 Limulus polyphemus
TGCTTAGAAAGAACAACAATAAAATGGACCTACAATATTATTGACTATTTGCAAATAGTAACTATGAAGACAAGGTAATAAAATAAAAATCAAGTTGAGAACAACAACAAAGTTTTATAGACGAAAACCTCTCGCCGAGCATTGGCTATTATATTATTTCCCTGTCAGTGTTCTCATCTTCATTAAAAGGCATAAGATGACAAAAACAAGATCTTGAAGATTCTATCTATATACTACTAAAACTCTGAGATTGTTTGCTTGCTTATTTTCTTAGTCAAAAAATCATTCACACTACCGTTTGTGCTCTTTACGAAACTTCTTACTTCACTTCTTTGAAAAATGGAATGGTCTTTCCTTTTACTCCCTATCAACAATCAAATATCTTTTCTTGAATTATGAATAACACGAATGGATTGAAATATTTAATTAAATTATCT
>NW_013827704.1:0-437 GCF_000517525.1 Limulus polyphemus
AACAATTGGAATAATTGGTACTGAAATTGATACTTTCAACTAGGATTGGCTAAAAGTTTTACAACTGAGGTTTACCATGCCCAGACGCAGTTTTATAAAGAAAACAGACTAGAAAAAGGTTTAGATACTAATCATAGATGGCAGGACCAGTGCTGAAGTGAAAGGAAATATCTTTAAAAAATGTTTGAAAAAAACATTTCTTCTTAGAGTGTGCGCTTATTTACAGTCTAAAACGTATTTTGAGCATTTTTTCATTAAATTCCTCTTTAAACTTCATTAAATAATACAATAATACAAATAATTGAATGTTATGCTACTATTTACAAAAATAAAATCTGAAATCCAATAAAAGATGAGTTCTCTATCATTTTTTCAATTCACAAATGATTTTGCCCTCACAATAAGACAAAATGGCCCCGGCAAGTATCGGGTTAAGG
>NW_013827705.1:0-684 GCF_000517525.1 Limulus polyphemus
TGT
This sequence comes from Limulus polyphemus, assembly GCF_000517525.1. Lineage (NCBI taxonomy): Eukaryota > Metazoa > Arthropoda > Merostomata > Xiphosura > Limulidae > Limulus > Limulus polyphemus. The sequence goes on from NW_013827705.1 coordinate 4, forward strand.
TATCAACTGCACTGACAAACCGAGGCTCTCGAAAAATATGAACTTCTGTGCCTTTTCTCAATAAGAACCTAATTGATAAACGAGATACGGTAATAGTTCATACTGTCCGAGGTATTTTGAGTTTTAATTCACACTTGATTTTATTGTTTAACATTACTTTCTCACCTGATCTACGAAACTATTATCTAATAATGATTTTAACTACAGATTAATGCCCGTGTTTCTATAATCAGTTCATGTTTTAAATTTTATCGTTTCCTTTTTCACGACCAGTTCGAGTTTGCCTTACTTTGTGTTCTAAAATTTATTATTTTTGTTTCTTTGTTGCAGTAAATATTTACGTTGTTTAACCGACGTATAAACGAGTTAGTTAGTTAGGTCCTTCAATTCAGCTTCAAATTAAATTTTTGAAGATTGAACTGAGAAAGGCCTTATTAAATGGAAGCGGTTAGCGGTAAATTAATTCGGATGGCTCCAGATTTCGTTTTTTGTTGTTGTTGTTGTATAAATTGTAACGTTTATGTACGTTCTGTAAGTAAAAGCTATCTGTAACTTTGCTTCCGCCCGGCATGGCCAGGTGGTTAAGGCACTCGACTCCCAATCTGAGGGTCGCGGGTTCGAATCCCTCCCCCACCAACATGCTCGCCCTTTCAGCCGTGGGGGCGTTATAATGTGACGGTC
>NW_013827706.1:0-438 GCF_000517525.1 Limulus polyphemus
TTACTTACTGACATGGAAGTACACATCAGATATTTACTGAAAGAAAAGTACACATCAGATATTTACTGACATGGAAGTACACATCAGATATTTACTGATAGTAAATTACACATCAGATACTTACTGACATGGAAGTACACATCAGATATTTACTGACAGAAAAGTACACATCAGATATTTACTGACACGGAAGTACACATTAGATATTTACTGACAGGAAAGTACACATCAGATATTTACTGACATGGAAGTACACATTAGATATTTACTGACAGGAAAGTACACATCAGATATTTACTGACAGAAAAGTACACATCAGATATTTACTGATAGAAAAGTACACATCAGATATTTACTGATAGAAAATTACACATCAGATACTTACTGACATGGAAGTACACATCAGATACTTACTGACATGGAAGTACACATCAGATA
>NW_013827707.1:0-603 GCF_000517525.1 Limulus polyphemus
AAAGCTCTGGATACAACTGTAATAATCAACAGTGTACGAACATTTGTATATACGTTTGATACGTATATATATACGTTTGATACGTCAAACATTTGACTTGTTTTAACATATTATTTTAAAACAAGTGGAATGTGTTGCTGTTTCTTTAGTGTTGACATTTATCGTCAACAAGTAAAGAATCCGGCTTACAAAACCTAACAGTAGCAATATGACTTTGGACTTCCAATTTAAAAGTGTCATTAGAAGCCAATTCATGTGACTATTTCAAGTCATAAAATGCTAATGTTTCATCAGAAGAATGTAGACTGTGTAGAAAACGTTAAATACCATAAGTAGCTGCGCTATAACTATATATATAATCATATTTTTTTACATCACAAAATTATAGGGGATTCGTTCGAATCTCCCTGCGTACATGCGTGAGTAAATGTAAAATTGTAAATAAACTACAGCAAACAGATTTTACCTCGTAGACTATGGTTAATTGTAATAATGATAATAATAATAACTTAAGAAATTATTTCCATAACGTTTTCACAAATTTTATTTTTAATGTCACCTCCATGAACTATAATCACTACACAGCAGACTTTAAAATTGCTT
>NW_013827708.1:0-441 GCF_000517525.1 Limulus polyphemus
AAAAGTTCTCTTAGAGTTGTTTGTGTATGTCCTACATATTGTGATTGTATTTTTTACACTGTATAAGATACATGGTGGTTTTTGTTTCACAAGTGATTTCTTTGGATATTTTAAAGTTTCTTCTATGAACTTGCAGGTTTGACAACGAGCCTTATTACACGGACGACCCACGTAATTCACATTTGTGTGAACAAGGATATCTTTTATAGTCTTGCTTTTTCGGAAGGAGACAACGGGAACTTCAGAAAATATATGTTTTAGATGATCGTTGAGTTGTAGGAGATGAAAATGTTTTTTCAGAATTTGTGAAACGTTTCTGAGTTTAAACTGATAGGTAATAATAAGATTAATTCTATTTGAAAGTTTAGAGTTGCTTTGCTTTAGGATATTTTTCCGCTGAGTGTAGTTAGCCTTTTCAATTTGTCTATCGATTTCGGTATC
>NW_013827709.1:0-435 GCF_000517525.1 Limulus polyphemus
GTAAGGTCATCAAGTAGTATTCATAACAGTGGCTAATTTCTCTAAATGTGAGCAGACACTTAAGGAAGGGGAATTGTTGGGTGTGTACCAGGAGGTAGAGCCGGTCAATGTTAAAGCAAGAAATAAAACCATAAAGAAAGAACATCCTCCCACAAACATTTAACTGACCTCTATAAGAAGAGCATAGTCTATTTGTCACCATTACAGGGTCTTCAGGATAGGAAACTTTTGGTGAATTATACAGACGACTTTTCCAAAGGAGATCATGAGCTTGGCTGCACAGACCTTGTGGAACACAGAAACAAAACACAGGCAATCACCGTCCAATAAAACTCCCTCCGAGAAGAATAGCTCCAACAAAGTGGCGAGAGATGGAGAAGGTCGTGAATGGCCTAATTAAGGGAGGGATAGTCGAAAAATAGATAATCTCTAAAC
>NW_013827710.1:0-437 GCF_000517525.1 Limulus polyphemus
CGACAGCAGAGCATGAAACCACTGGATACACTCCACCGAAGTTGATGTTTGGTCAGGAACTTCGGTTGCCAGTGGATCTCTTAACAGGACGCCCACCTGATGAAGAGTTGCCTGAGAATGTGTCAGAGTCGTGAAAGTGTTATCGGAAAGGATGGATGATATTCACCATCAAGTGCGTTCAAACTTGAAAACGTCTGCTGATTCCATGAAGCTATCTTATGATAAGAGATCTACTGAAGTCAGCTTTGAACCAGGATACAAGGTGTGGTTGTGTAATCCCAGGAAGACCAAAGAGAAGTCTCCTGAGTTGTCTTCTCCATGGGAAGGCCCATATGATATAGTGGATCGTCTCTCAGACGTGACTTTCCGGGTAAAATGTGGTCGGCGAGGTAAGCCAAAAGTGGTGTATGCCAACAGGCTTTGGCGTTATCACGGTC
>NW_013827711.1:0-816 GCF_000517525.1 Limulus polyphemus
TTGTGATTGTTTGACACTGTACATCCATGTATGTTGTGATTGTTTGACAGTATACATCCATGTATGTTGTTGTGATTGTTTGACAGTATACATCCATGTATGTTGTGATTGTTTGACAGTATACATAGACTTATGCTGTGATTGTTTGACAGTATACATAGATGTACGTTGTGATTGTTTGACAGTATTCTGCTTTAGATACTGAAGATGGAATCTGATAGAATTCCGAAATATTTTACAAGCTGGTGCAAAGTAAGTAAAAGTGGTAAATTATGCATCATTTGATCATAAAGGTTTTATAAATTATCATTTCTTTTGTTATGCGTATTTTATTCAGCTGAATAAATGTATAATTTTTGAAAAGTCGTTTAAGAGTAACTCTGATTAGCATTTTCGAGAGTTAATGAATGTATCACTGTGAAGTTGGTGCTAATAATGTGTATAAGTGTATTTGCTAGTGATAACGTTAAATCTAGATTGACACAACTATTATATTGTTGCGTCATCGAGATCACGTGACAATTCTCACGCTCTCTTGTTTCTAGAACTATCCCGTATCTTGGCGAATGGTCTAGTATTTGCTAGATAGATAGGGTAGGCTGGTATATAAAAGAGGGGAATGTAATGTGTGGATAGATAGTGAGTAATTGATCTGCGGTCGGAGTATTATTGACGTTCGTTGCTATAGCGTTTGTTTAGCGCGATTGTTGAAGTTAAGTGTATCGGTTAAGTTGTATTCGGAAATAATAAACCAGTTTTATTAAGTAAAGACTTGTGTCGTTAAAGTTTCGTTGGAACGAAGTTACGGAAAAATCA
>NW_013827712.1:0-437 GCF_000517525.1 Limulus polyphemus
TGTTAACCCGAGGCTTCTCTTGACAACATAAAACAACGACTCGCAATCTGAGGGTCGCGGGTTTGAATCCCCGTCCCACCAATAAATGCTTGCCATTTCAGCCGTTATAATGTACGGTCAATCCCCCTATTCGTTAGTAAAAGAGTAGCCCAAGAGTTGGCGGTGTTTGGTGATGACATAGCTGCCTTCCCTCTAGTTTTACACTGCTAAATTAGGGACGGCTATCGCAGATAGCACCATTCATTACATGCTGACAGAAAGTAAATGTTTTATTTCTATAGAGAATGACGGATCTCTATTTCGCCCACCTTCCACCCCCCCCCCCAGTGGCACAGCGGTATGTTTACAGATTTATAACTCTTAAAACCGGGCAGAGCACAGATAGCCCATTGTGCAGCTTTCTGCTTAACTATGAATAAACTATCTTTTATAAACTC
>NW_013827713.1:0-579 GCF_000517525.1 Limulus polyphemus
GGTCGAAAGTGATTGCTATCGATCGGTTACGTCCCTGTGGTCGAAAGTGATTGCTATCTACCGGTTACGTCTCTGTGGTCGAAAGTAATTGATATCGACCGGTTACATCCCTGTGGTCGAAAGTGATTGCTATCGACCGGTTACCTCCCTGTGGTTGAAAGTGATTGCTATCGACCGGTTACGTCCCTGTGGTCGAAAGTGGATGCTATCGACCGGTTACGTCCCTGTGGTCGAAAGTTATTGCTATCGACCGGTTACGTCCCTGTGGTCGAAAGTGATTGCTATCGACCAGTTACGTCCCTGTGGTCGAAAGTGGATGCTATCGACCGGTTACGTCCCTGTGGTCGAAAGTGGTTGCTATCGACCAATTACTACATTGGTGTAGTACCTTCTATATTTCACATTCAGTAAACAATAAAAACAATGGTGTAGTGCCTTCTATATTTCACATTTAGTAAACGATAGAAACAATGGTGTAGTACCTTCTATATTTCACATTCAGTAAACAATACAAACATTGGTGTAGTACCTTCTATATTTCACATTTAGTAAACAATAGAAACATTGGTGTAGAACTTT
>NW_013827714.1:0-438 GCF_000517525.1 Limulus polyphemus
GATACTGTATACTGTCAAAAAAAGGCACAAGATTTAACGATACTGTGTACTGTCAATAAGAATACACAAGATTTAACGATACTGTGTACTGTCAATAAGAAGACACAAGATTTAACGATACTGTGTACTGTCAGTAAGAAAACACAAGATTTAACAATAATGTATCCTGTCAATAAGAAGACACAAGATTTTACGATACTATGTACTGTCAATAAGAAGACACAAGATTTTACGATACTGTGTACTGTCGATAAGAAGACACAAGATTTAACGATAATGTGTCCTGTCAATAAGAAGACACAAGATTTTACGATACTGTGTACTGTCAATAAGAAGACACAATATTCAACGATAATGTGTACTATCAAGTAAGAAGACACAATATTTAACAATAATGTGTCCTGTCAATAAGAAGACACAAGATTTAACGATACTGTG
>NW_013827715.1:0-550 GCF_000517525.1 Limulus polyphemus
AGTTTTGGGTCTTATTTTAAGTCTAAAATACTCGTGATGTTACAATGTAAACAGTAAAAAGATAAGAAAGACCAGCTTGGATATCTTACAGGTTACACACCCAAGTATGGGTCTCATGTAGAACTGCTTTAGGTGTATTGGTGATACACCCAAGTATGTGTCTCATGTAGAACTGCTTTAGGTGTGTTGGTGATACACCCAAGTATGGGTCTAATGTAGAACCGTTTTAGGTGTGTTGGTGATACACCAAAGTATTGGTCTCATGTTGAACTGCTTTAGGTGTGTTGGTGATACACCAAAGTATGGATCTCATGTAGAACTGCTTAAGGTGTGTTGGTGATACACCAAAGTATTGGTCTCATGTTGAACTGCTTTAGGTGTGTTGGTGATACACCCAAGTATGGGTCTCATGTTGAACTGCTTTAGGTGTGTTGGTGATACACCCAAGTATGGGTCTCATGTTGAACTGCTTTAGGTGTGTTGGTGATACACCAAAGTATGGGTCTCATGTTGAACTGCTTTAGGTGTGTTGGTGATACACCAAAGTATG
>NW_013827716.1:0-946 GCF_000517525.1 Limulus polyphemus
GTACTGTCAATAAGAAGACACAATATTCAACGATAATGTGTACTGTCAATAAGAAGACTCAAGAGTTAACGATATTGTGTACTGTCAATAAGTAGACACAAGATTTAACGATACTGTGTACTGTCAATAAGAAGACTACAAGATTTAACTATACTGTGTACTGTCAATAAGAAGACACAAGATTTAACTATACTGTGTATTCTCAATAAGAAGACACACGATTTAGCAATACTGTGTACTATCTATAAAAAGACCCAAGATTTAACGATACTGTGTACTGTCAATAAGAAGACACAAGATTTAACGATACTGTGTACTGTCAATAAGAAGACACAAGAGTTAACGATACTGTGTACTTTCAATAAGAAGACACAAGATTTAACAATAATGTGTACTGTCAATAAGAAGAAACAAGATTTAACTATACTGTGTATTCTATCGTGTGTCTTCTTATTGTTAGCAATACTGTGTACTATCTATAAAAAGACCCAAGATTTAACGATACTGTGTACTGTCAATAAGAAGATACAAGATTTAACGATACTATGTACTGTCAATAAGAAGACACAAGATTTAACGATACTGTGTACTTTCAATAAGAAGACACAAGATTTAACAATATTGTGTACTGTCAATAAGAAGACACAAGATTTAACGATACTGTGTCTTCTTATTGACAGTAACACAAGAGTTAACGATACTGTGTACTGTCAATTAGAATACACAAGATTTAACGATACTGTGTACTATCAATAAGAAGACACAAGATTTAACGATACTGTGTACTGTCAATAAGAAGACACAAGATTTAACGATACTGTGTACTGTCAATATGAAGACACAAGATTTAACGATACTGTGTACTGTCAATAAGAAGACACAATATTTAACGATACTGTGTACTATCAATCAGAAGACACAAGATTTAAAGATACTGTGTACTGTC
>NW_013827717.1:0-758 GCF_000517525.1 Limulus polyphemus
TAGACTATACTGATTAACTTAGTGATCCGTTAACAGCTATCATTATCCTAGACTATACTGATTAACTTAGTGATCTGTTAACAGCTATCATTATCCTAGACTATACTGATTAACTTACTAATCCGTTAACAGCTATCATTACATAGATTATACTGATTAACTTACTAATCCGTTAACAGCTATCATTACATAGATTATACTGATTAACTTACTGATCCGTTAACAGCTATCATTACATAGATTATACAGATTAACTTACTGATCCGTTAACAGCTATCATTACATAGATTATACTGATTAACTTACTGGTCCGTTAACAGCTATCATTACATAGACTATATTGATTAACTTAGTGATCCGTTAACAGCTATAATTATTATCCTAGACTATACTGATTAACTTAGTGATCTGTTAACAGCTATAATTATCCTAGACTATACTGATTAACTTAGTGATCCGTTAACAGCTATAATTATCCTAGACTATACTGATTAACTTAGTGATCCGTTAACAGTTATCATTATCCTAGACTATACTGATTAACTTAGTGATTCGTTAACAGCTATTATTATCCTAGACTATACTGATTAACTTAGTGATCCGTTAACAGCTATTATTATCCTAGACTATTCTGATTAACTTAGTGATACGTTAACAGCTATCATTGCATAGACTATACTGATTAACTTAGTGATCCGTTAACAGCTATTATTATCCTAGACTATACTGATTAACTTAGTGATCCGTTAACAGCTATT
>NW_013827718.1:0-437 GCF_000517525.1 Limulus polyphemus
CAGGCTTTCTCCTTTAGTATGGACTCTTGTCGTAAACTTAGCCTTGTAGACTTCGGACTGATTTTGAGTTCCATACCTGAGTTCTAGAGCAGCTACCAGTGCTTTATAGTTGTGCCTGTCATTTGCTGACAACTGTCCAAATATTTCCAGTGGTTGTCCTTTCAGGCTCGTTGTCAAGTACACTGCTCTCTGCTCCTCTGTCCATCCATTCATTTCTGCCAGGAGCTCAAATTGTGCTCTATATGTTTCACACGGTGCCTTCCCTTCGAATTCCTGTGGCTTCCTTCGTACCAGATCACCCCTATTTCTGATACTCATGTCTGGAATGTGACTTCTGACAAGACTGAAGATGTCTGCATTAGGGTTTAAGTGCAGGGTCTGGAAGGGACTTACCATTGTCTGAAGCTGATTAGGTCTATGGTTAATATATCCTCCTT
>NW_013827719.1:0-436 GCF_000517525.1 Limulus polyphemus
CGCTAGTTCTGGGTGATGGATGAGTCACACTTCTCACTTGTTCATTTTTGGATCACACCGCTAGTTCTGGGTGGTGGATGTGTCACACTTCTCACTTGTTCATTGTTGGATCACACCGCTAGTTCTGGGTGATGGATGAGTCACACTTCTCACTCTTCATTGTTGGATCACACCGCTAGTTCTGTGTGGTGGATGTGTCACACTTCTCACTTGTTCATTGTTGGATCACACCGCTAGTTCAGGGTGATGGATGAGTCACACTTCTCACTTATTCAATGTTGGATCACACGGTAGTTCTGGGTGGTGGATGAGTCACACTTCTCACTTGTTCAATGTTGGATCACACCGGTAGTTATGGGTGGTGGATGAGTCACACTTCTCACTTGTTCATTGTTGGATTACACCGGAAGTTCTGGGTGATGGATGAGTCACACTT
>NW_013827720.1:0-437 GCF_000517525.1 Limulus polyphemus
ACGGAGAAAAGGATTATCCAAACAATTTCACCTCACACACCTAATCAGTATCTAACGTAGTTTTTATCAAAGAAATAGAAGGATACACAAAGTAATATACATTTAAAGAAAATCAGGACAGAATAATATGTACGTGTAATAATTTGTTATTCAACTGAACCTTATGGGACTCAATATAAATTATCTTCTGGATTGCAATTACAACGATGACAAAGTTAGTTCAACAATGACTGTAGATCTGAACACTGTTGAATTTGTTGGCATTCCCAAGATAGACATCAGACAAATACGAAGATGTTTTTAGAAAAAATAAAGTTCGCACAACGTTGGGAGATAAAAGCAATAAAATAAAATCACTGTAAAAGCACAACATTGAAATAGAAACACATTTTATTTTGCGACGTTAGAAACTGCTCTTCGTCAAGTTTAATTCCATG
>NW_013827721.1:0-589 GCF_000517525.1 Limulus polyphemus
AACTCATATATGTACAACATATCTACATGTGTTTGTTTGAGACCGACTGGATTAAAAAGGACCCAATAGCTAGTACCGTTCTACGACCCACTGTTGACTTTAGTCTGTAGCCAGTTTGTAAATTAACTCATATATTTACAACATATCTACACGTGTTTGTTTAAGACCGACTGGATTAAATAGGACCCAATAGCTAGTATCGTTCTATGACCCACTGTTGACTTTAGTCTGCAGACAATGTGTTTATTAACTCATCTATTTACAACATATCTTTATTGGTTTCCTCAAGTCCGAGTGGATTAAATATATCCAATAACAATTATCGTTCTATGACCCACTGTTGACTTTTGTCTGCAACCAGTTTGTTAATTAACTCATATATTTACAACATATCTACATGTGTTTGTTTAAGACCGACTTGACCCATCTTCTAAACTATACTAAAACTATTTAATAAAAAAGCCTCAAAGCCATCCCTTATCATTCATATAATTCAACCTTTCTCTTAAACTCACTTAAATTTATTGCTTCCACAGCATCCAAAGGCAACCCATTCCAAAGGCCAACAACCCTGTTAGAAAAATAAAAC
>NW_013827722.1:0-631 GCF_000517525.1 Limulus polyphemus
AACCTAGGAAAACCGTAGATATCGGCTTGGTACACGTACTCAGATAACGATTCTCACAATCGTTTTTAACCTAGGATAACAGTAGATATCGGCTTGGTACACATACTCAGATAACGATTCTCACCATCGTTTTTAACCTAGGAAAACCGTAGATATCGGCTTGGTACACATACTCAGATAACGATTCTCACCATCGTTTTTAACCTATGAAAACCTACTATTAATAGTAGCCGTGTAGGTGGAGGGTGCTGAAGACTGGTTGCCCTCCTTCTAAACTAGAATGGCTATACCTAAACCTTGAGGCCTCCGACATAGCCACTAAGCACAAACCCAGATTAAAAGCTGTCTTGAGGAGATTCATCGTCCTAAACCAGATTAACAGCTGTCTTGGGGAGATTAACTGTCCGGAATCCAGATTAACAACTATCTTGAGCAGATAACCGATTCAAACTCAGATTAAGAAGCTATCTTAGACAGGTTAATGGTCCTAAGCCCAGATTAATAATTAACAATATTCTTGGGTAATATGTAGTACAAAATGTGAGTGTACAGCGTTAAATGTTTGCATTCATTGTATCTTACTGTAAAGATGATCCACTGTGTGAGTGTACAGCGTTAAATGTTTGCAGTG
>NW_013827723.1:0-437 GCF_000517525.1 Limulus polyphemus
AAGTTTCATAAGTTCACTGTTATAAGGGGCATGCCAAGTTTCATAAGTTCATTGTTATGAGGGGTAAATACGACAAAGTGTTACGTTATTTGTGTGTATTACGCTTGCAGTTTTAACTTTTAAAAGCCGCCCACTGAAATACAGTGAGACCGAATTGACGTACAGAAGTAAATTACACTATTCCATCATTCATCTGTAGATCAAATACAAGTCCTAGAGTACAACGTACCAATAAGTGTATGCGCAACAAAAATAAAATACAAGATTGATGTAATATATTAACTGGTGTGCAAAATTGGCAATATATGCAACAGGCAAAGCCTAGATCTAGATCTAGTAAGCATTATAGACCTAATGTAGTGGTTTCTAATTGTATTGGCTGATTGTAAATCATGTCTTACACCAACTAATGTACTAGACTTTAAGTCTAATTGCAG
>NW_013827724.1:0-437 GCF_000517525.1 Limulus polyphemus
GGATACAACTTTACGATACACTTAATTTCAACAGTCGCTCTATAACAAACGCTATAACTCACGTCTCACGTGGCCAACAATATTCTGTCCTCATACATTCAATTACTCATTACCTCCCCGTCGCTTCGTGGCCGGTCTTATATATACAACACTACACTATATCTAGAAGGATCACGAGATTTAAGGAAAAGACGTGAATGTTCGAGAATGACGTGGCGTAATACTAGTCACGTGACCTCGATGTCGTAACACTGCCCCTTCCCTAGTATTGTTTGTCCCGAACAATAGCCACTTACATTAAACCAATAACAATTAATAATAACTTAGTCAAATGTATAGAATTAGAAACACAAAATTACAATTCAACAAAGGCTCTTAATTTTACGGGACGTATCTTCTTCCGTACTGGTCTCAGTCTCGTTGGCTTCTGCTTCACC
>NW_013827725.1:0-430 GCF_000517525.1 Limulus polyphemus
ATGTCAGCAATAGAGGTGATCCAGTACGAAGGAAGCCACAAGAATTCGATGGGAAGGCACCATGGGAAGCATATAGAGCACAATTTGAGCTACTGGCAGAAATGAATGGATGGACAGAGGTAGCAGAAAGCAGTATATCTGGCAACGAGCTTGAAGGGACAACCACTGGAAATACTTGGACATGTACCGAGAAATAATATACTGGTTTAACCAGGAAAGGACTTATATCGCTGAAGTTTCTCGGAAAGAACTTCTACCAGAAATTAACAAACAAGTAGATACGTAACACTTATTTGACCAGCAATTGTCTTTATAATACCAGACAGTCATGACAATACGGTGAGATACAGTACCATGGTAGATTGGCTTGCCATTAAGGTGAGAAGCTAGAAAGTAAGAGGGTAAACAGCGAGTGGAGTTTAGATTGGGG
>NW_013827726.1:0-774 GCF_000517525.1 Limulus polyphemus
CCGGAACGCGGGCCGACGGAACCTCGGGCCAACCACCGGTCGAGGTATCGCCGACCCCGAAAGAACGTTACCGACTATCGGTGTTGGAGAAGTGGTGACTCTAACGTTACCGACTATCGGAAATATAACACCGACCTCATCCTACAGTACGGGCGAGAAACGTTCCAATGCCGAGGCTCCCCTCGTTCCTGAGGAGAAGACCGTACCCCGTAGTTGGATGAGGGGTGACCCTAACCTTTAAATTCGTTAGGGTCCATTCGAACGTTACCGACTATCGAAAACTTTTGAATGGTTGGACTCGCACGCGGTTTCCGGGTATGATGTCCCGGAAGACGTGTCGGGCTTTCTGACATTCTGATTTCGCGTCGATTAAATTCGAAGTGATGACTCTCCGATAGTCGGTAGCATAATTTCGGAAATTGTGTTTTCGCAACTTTTCTCTTCAACGTTGATCTCGTAGTCGACGGTGCCTTGCCCTTTGTCTAGCGGAAAGCTATAATAAGAGGGAAACTAAAGTTAAGGTCATCCCTCACAAAGACCGCCTACTTCTTAAGAGCGGTACTATGCGAACGACAAAAGGGGTAAACACCGGGTGATCAGGTGAGGGGGAGTAGAGTAATAGCATACACCATACTCATTTGGTTTCAGACAAACCTTACTCCCCTGATCACCCGGTGTTCCCACAGTCCACAGGCCCCGACTAGACCTCACCGCCTATGTTGGAACGGACCGATTCTAGCTACCAGTAACTATGACTCTCTTAAGGTAGCCAAA
>NW_013827727.1:0-457 GCF_000517525.1 Limulus polyphemus
CTATCAATAAAAAGACGCAAGATTTAACGATACTGTGTACTGTCAATAAGAAGACACAATATTTAACGATACTGTGTACTTTCGATAAGATGACACAAGATTTAACAATACTGTGTACTGTCAATAAGAAGACACAATATTTAACAATACTGTGTACTGTCAATAAGAAGACACAATATTCAACGATACTGTGTAATGTCAATAAGAAGACACAATATTCAACGATAATGTGTACTGTCAGTAAGAAAACACAAGATTTAACAATAATGTGTCCTGTCAAGAAGAAGACTCAAGATTTAACGATACTGTGTACTGTCAATAAGAAGACACAAGATTTAACGATACTGTGTACTGTCAATAAGAAGACACACGATTAAACAATACTGTGAACTATCAATAAAAAGACACAATATTTAACGATACTGTGTACTGTCATTAAAGAAGACACAAGATTTAA
>NW_013827728.1:0-620 GCF_000517525.1 Limulus polyphemus
TTGTCCACCAAGGGGAATTGAACACCTGATTTTAGCATTGTAAATCTGAAGACTTACCATCATTGGCCTTGATGGAATCAACTAGAATTCAATATTAATCAAACATAAATATACCACTAGACGTATAGATCTATAAAGACAAGAGCTTCTTTGTTGTATTATAGAAGTTAACATGAAAGTCACGTGTCAGCCAGATCCAAGTTTTCAACAACTTCTGATCATGAGATATAGTGACGTCATAAAGCTCCACTTCAGATATCATGTTTCCTCTGCACGACGGCAATAAAATCCTTGGTACTTACTGTAATCCTCAGAGGAGAATACAGCTCAGTATACGTGTCTATCCTGTACATCATGTATTACATAGTTCAGTTATTATGTATTTGGTCCCTCTTCTTGTTAACCCAGGCTAATGTTCATCACCACACTGCTTGTAAAATTCCTTCCAGTGAACCAACAGTAATCAATTCTCTGTCGTCTACTGTGGAAGAATTAACCGTTAATGAAAAGAACTATCACTGATTTTAGTATACTGGTAAGCGTTTTCAAGTTTTTAATGAATGTTTATACAAATTTATAATTATACTTTACTACCTGTTCTAATCCAGGCCCTATTTGTT
>NW_013827729.1:0-437 GCF_000517525.1 Limulus polyphemus
TGGCTTCTGGTACTCCTTTGTGATTTTGCACCTTGATATTCACAAGGGTTTGCTGAGACGCAGAATCTATGAGAATGTTGCACTTTTGGCCATCCAGCTTTCCTGTCACGTAGACACTATGTGTGCTTGGCATTTTACACCTAGCTATTGGGACTTTCACGATGGAGATTGATGAGCGTCCCTCAACACCAACCACTACTGGTTCCCCGAGGCTGACGTATTGGTAGTATTCTTTTTACACTGGCTCCTCATATGTCTTTGCTCTCCACAACTCCAACAAACTTTCTGGGTAGCAGCCTTTCCTGCCGTGACATCTTCCCTGTGTTGAAGTTGCCGGCATTGAGCTCTCTTGTGCCCAGGTTTGTTACAGTGCCAACAAAATCCCTCAAACTCCCTGAAAGCTGACCTTTTTTGGGGTTGAATCCTGATGACTGTAC
>NW_013827730.1:0-217 GCF_000517525.1 Limulus polyphemus
CACTGTAATAATTTTTGACATCCAGTTACTAACAATTGATACTGTAATAATTTTGATATCCAGTTACTAATAACTGATACTGTAGTAATTTTGATATCCAGTTACTAATAAATGACACTGTAGTAAATTTGATATCCAGTTACTAATAACTGATACTGTATTAATTTTGACACTCAGTTACTAATAACTGACACTGTATTAATTTTGATATCCAGTT
>NW_013827731.1:0-226 GCF_000517525.1 Limulus polyphemus
GTCAATCTAAGTATTTGGCTAAGAGTAGCCATGTAGGCGGCGGGTGTTGTTTACTGGTTGCCCCTGTTCCTGAGCAGCAATCCTAAATGACGGATGACTCTTCTGGACGATGAGATATTTGACCTTGTCAGTAAGTTCATGTGTCGCACCTTATTGTTATTATGCACGAAGTAAACAAAGGGTTATTTGTGCAGTGTCCACCATGGGTATCGAAAGAAACTGTTTT
>NW_013827732.1:0-438 GCF_000517525.1 Limulus polyphemus
GGGTTTATTCGGCGCAATAAACACAAAAGTACGACTGCAATGAAACATAAACATAAATTTGAAATAAAAATATATTTATGAAACAAAATTAAAATGTTTTTATGTACATATATAAACATGAAATCCTAGTTAAAAATAAAAATACTCATTTATTGTTTAGGTTTATTTACAAATATTATTTACGGGTCTGTATATTACTTGAAACCATAAGAAGTATACGTGATTATTAAAAAAAATTAAAAATAGATAAAATTTGCATTTTATGGAGGATACAATTTTTTGGGGATTTCAAAATAATGTACTAAAATATTAAAAGTAATAAGTTCAAATCTGTAGCAAATATAAATATTGTAATAATTTCTTATAAATACCATTTCCTAATGTAATTTTCAAAGATATTAAAGATCATAATGCAAAAAAACTAAATTTATTAAAAGC
>NW_013827733.1:0-1205 GCF_000517525.1 Limulus polyphemus
TGGGTTTCGTCGACAGCGATCCACCATGGACCATCTGATTCGACTTGAAACGTCAATCAGGGAAGCCTTTCTCAAGAGAAAACACCTTGTTTCTGTGTTCTTCGATCTTGAGAAGGCTTATGACACTATGTGGAGGTATGGAATTTTGCAGGACCTCCACTCCTATGGGTTGCATGGCCATTTACCCATTTTTATCTGCAATTTTTTACAGAACAGGCGATTCCAAGTCCGAGTGGGTTCCACTATTTCCCGTTCCTTCCCACAGGAACTTGGAGTCCCTCAGGGCTGTGTCTTGAGTATCACACTTTTTAGTGTTAAAATTAATGCCATCACTACAAATCTTCCTCCAACTGTTGCAAATGGGCTCTACGTCGACGACTTCCACATCTCGTGCCAGTCGTCTAACATGAGGTTTAAGTGCTGAGCCGAAGCCCCAGATGGTGAATGGGGTCCAGCATCTTCAGGGCCGAGGTCCTGGTGGAACCATAGATCAAAGACCCATAGTCCAGTTTGGATTGAATCAAAGCATGACAGATCCTGAGCATAGAACATCGATCCACCCCGCAAGAGCTGGAAGAGAGGACACAGAGGATGTTCAGAGCACTTGCACACTTGACACGCATCTGCTTGATGTGTGGAATGAAGCTTAGCTTATGGTCAAAGATAAACTCCAAGAACTTTGCCTCAGGGACCACACGAATGACTATATCGCCGAGACGGAGCTCGGGATCGGAGTGGAGACCCCGTTGGCGGCAAAAATGCATGCAAACGGTTTTATAAAAAGAGAATTTAAAACCATTTGCAGTGGTCCATGTCAACAACCGATTGAGGGCATTCTGATGCTGCCACTCACAAGTGCTTTTTGCATTTCTCCAGTCCAGAGTTTGTACACTGAGTCCCACGAACTTTCTCTTCACCTCCTTCATTTGCAACTTTCTTTACAATATGTTACTAAGCTTCGATACTTACCACGGCATCCCACCTGGGATTGTGGTTTTCTTCCTCGGTGGGCAATGCTCTTTCAGAACAGATGGTCTGCTATTCCTCCATTTGGCCTTCGTATCCGGGCATTACTGGCTGAATTGGGTCTGGCATTGGGTGACATTGCTGTCCCCTATGATCAGCTCATTCCACCATGGCTTGTTACCATCCCATCCTGTGACCTTTCATTGAGTCATCTGGGGAAGGCGGATACTCCCGATTGG
>NW_013827734.1:0-1002 GCF_000517525.1 Limulus polyphemus
AGACAATAAGTTGTGATAGGGGAAGTGAAGAGATTAGGGAGAGACAATGAGTTGTGAGTAGGGGAAGTAAAGAGAGTAGGGAGAGACAATAAGTTGTGATAGGGGAAGTGAAGAGATTAGGGAGAGACAATAAGTTGTGATAGGGGAAGTGGAGAGAATAGGGAGAGACAATAAATTGTCTCTCCCTACTCTCTTCACTTCCCCTATCACAACTTATTGTCTCTCCCTACTCTCTTCACTTCCCCTATGACAACTTATTGTCTCTCCCTAATCTCTTCACTTCCCCTATGACAACTTATTGTCTCTCCCTAATCTCTTCACTTCCCCTATCACAACTTATTGTCTCTCCCTATTCTCTCCACTTCCCCTATCACAACTCACAACTTATTGTCTCTCCCTACTCTCTTCACTTCCCCTATCACAACTTATTGTCTCTCCCTACTCTCTTCACTTCCCCTATCACAACTTATTGTCTATCCCTACTCTCTTCACTTCCCCTATCTATCACAACTTATTGTCTCTCCCTAATCTCTTCACTTCCCCTAGGGGAAGTGAAGAGATTAGGGAGAGACAATGAGTTGTGATAGGGGAAGTGAAGAAAGTAGGGAGAGACAATGAGTTGTGATAGGGGAAGTGAAGAGAGTAGGGAGAGACAATGAATTGTGATAGGGGAAGTGGAGAGAGTAGGGAGAGACAATAAGTTGTGGTAGGGGAAGTGAAGAGAGTTGGGAGAGACAATAAGTTGTGATAGGGGAAGTGAAGAGAGTAGGTAGAGACAATAAATTGTGATAGGGGAAGTGAAGAGATTAGGGAGAGACAATAAATTGTGATAGTGGAAGTGAAGAGAGTAGGGAGAGACAATAAATTGTGATAGTGGAAGTGAAGAGAGTAGGGAGGGACAATAAGTTGTGATAGGGGAAGTGAAGAGAGGTGGTAGAGACAATAAGTTGTGATAGGGGAAGTGAAAAGAGTAGGGAGAGGCAATAAGTTGTGATAGGGGAA
>NW_013827735.1:0-437 GCF_000517525.1 Limulus polyphemus
GTGAAGAAGAAGCCAACGAGATAGAGACCAGTATGGAAGAAGATACGTCCCGTAAAATTAAAAGACTTTGTTGAATTTTGATTTTATGTTTGTAAATTCTGTCCATTTAGTTAAGTTATTGTTAATTTTCTATTGGTTTAATTTAAGTGGCTATTGTTCAGGACGAACAATACTAAGGAAGGGGCAGTGTTACGACAGCGGAAGTCACATGACTCTAGTAACACGTCATGAGATTCTAGAAAGATCATGTCCGTTAGTGAAGCCTCGAGTGTTCTCCAGACGCCTTCTATTTCGTATATATAAGACGGGCGAGAAGTGACGGCATATATATATGAATAATTGCAGATTGAAGAGATAGAGACAGATAATCGAGTCAAGTCGTAAGTAAAGTGCGTGAATCGTTCGTTGTGAATTATAGCGTGTGTTGAAGATAAAGT
>NW_013827736.1:0-688 GCF_000517525.1 Limulus polyphemus
CTATAGTGCTCACAAACCCTACTGTTCTCAGTGTATAATATAATCACTTTACAAACACTAAACCCTACTGTTCTCAGTGTATAATGTAAGCACTTTACAAACACTAAACCCTACTGTTCTCAGTGTATAATATAAGCACTTTACAAACACTAAACCCTACTGTTCTCAGTGTATAATGTAAGCACTTTACAAACACTAAAACTCTGCAATTCTCAAATGATGTGTGGACTTTTAAAACACTAAACAAACTGTGAAGCTTTCAACTGATAATGTAGGAACCATAGGAACAATAATGATACTATGTAGTTTTCAAGTGATAACATAGAAACAATAAAGATACTCTGTAGTTTTCAATTGATAATGTAGAAACAATAAAGATACTCTGTAGTTTTCAAGTGATAATGTAGAAACAATAAAGATACTGTGTAATTTTCAAGTGATAACATAGAAACAATAAAGATACTCTGTAGTTTTCAAGTGATAACGTAGAAACAATAAAGATACTCTGTAGTTTCAACTGATAGTGTAGAAACAATAAAGATACTGTGTAGTTTTCAAGTGATAACTTAGAAACAATAAAGATACTCTGTAGATTTCAAGTGATAACGTAGAAACAATAAAGATACTCTGTAGTTTTCAACTGATAACGTAGAAACAATAAAGATACTGTGTAGTTTTCAAGTGATAA
>NW_013827737.1:0-436 GCF_000517525.1 Limulus polyphemus
GTACACAGTATCGTTAAATCTTGTGTCTTCTTATTGACAGTACACAGTATCGTTAAATCTTGTGTCTTCTTATTGACAGTACACAGTATCGTTAAATCTTGTGTCTTCTAATTGACATTACACAGTATCGTTAAATCTTGTGTCTTCTAATTGACATTACACTAGTATCGTTAAATCTTGTGTCTTCTTATTGACAGTACACTAGTATCGTTAAATCTTGTGTCTTCTTATTGAAAGTACACAGTATTGTTAAATCTTGTGTCTTCTTATTGACAGTACATAGTTTTGTAAATCTTGTGTCTTCTTATTGAAAGCACAGTATTGTTAAAATCTTGTGTCTTCTTATTGATAGTACACAGTATTGTTAAATCTTGTGTCTTCTTATTGACAGTACACAGTTTTGTAAATGTGTGTCTTCTTATTGACAGTACACAGT
>NW_013827738.1:0-437 GCF_000517525.1 Limulus polyphemus
AACAAGATAGTTCTAGAAACTAGAGGGCGCTACACCAGTCACGTGACCCGCTGACGCAACAATACTTAACATAATGTTTTGGGACAACATGGGACCCACTGGTCCATCTCAGCTGTTCCATCTTCTAAACTAAATTATCATAATTTAAATAAAATAATAATCTTAAAGCCAGCCCTTATCATTCATATACTTATCAAGTGTTTTCTTAAACTCACTTAATTTACTGCCTCTACAACATCTGAAGGCAATCAATTTCAAAGACCAATCACCCTGTTGGAAGAATGAAACTGTCTCAGCTGAAGGTGATTCCTATCTTGCCAAAATTTATACTTGTGTCCCCAAGTCCTACTATTCTTACCGTTAAATATGTAAAATGATTATGCATCAACACTATCAATTCCCTTTACAATCTGAAACACCTCAATCAGATCACCTCC
>NW_013827739.1:0-437 GCF_000517525.1 Limulus polyphemus
ACATAAATGTAATGTTCGTCATATATTAACTAGAACTTTTGTATGTCACAGAATATAAAAATCAGTAAACATAGTTCTTTCACCTTATATACAAAACACTAAATGTGTATTCCCGATATTTGATGGGACATCAGTTAGAGTACAATTATTGTATACTTTCCATATTTCCAAAAAATATAAAAAAAAAGCTATATGTATGGGTTTCAGGTCTATTAAAACCGACTCTAATGTATACGTGTGTATGTGTTGTTAAAAGTTAACAAAATCATTTTTTTTCCACTAGAATATTTTCAATCATAATTTTCATGTAATGTTGTAACATCAAAATTATTTTTTCAAAGTCAGTATTTAGAATATTGTTTATGTTATTTTATGCTAGTTAAAATGTTACATTTTCATATTTTAAAGAAAATGCACATGGAATAGAAATGTTTGTT
>NW_013827740.1:0-475 GCF_000517525.1 Limulus polyphemus
GTATTCGCAGAGTTGGGGTACCAAATAACGCTACAGATGAGTATGGTGGTTATAAATCCTGTAACTAGAGTTACACCTAAGTGTTGATGGAGTAGTTGTACCAAGTAAGGCTAAAGATGAGTATGGTGATTATAAATTCGGTAACTAGAGTTATACCTAGGTGTTTAGGGAGTAGTTGTACCAAGTAACGCTAAAGATGAGTACGGTGGTTATAAATTCGGTAACTAGTGTTACACCTAGGTGTTCGTGGAATTGTTGTACCAAATAATGCTAAAGATGAGTATGTTGTTTACCAATTCGGTAACTAGAGTTACACCTAGGTGTTCGTGGAGTTGTTATACCTAACGATGAGTATAGTGGTTATAAATTCGGTAACTAGAGTTACACCTAGGTGTTCGTGGAGTTGGTGTACCAAACCACGCTAAAGATGAGTATGGGTGGTTATAAATTCGGTAACTATAGTTACACCTAGGTG
>NW_013827741.1:0-437 GCF_000517525.1 Limulus polyphemus
TATTTCTGTAGATAAAACCTAAAATCCTATTTGTCCTCCACTAGCATCGTGACAGACAGAATACGTTTTCAAAGTTCAAATTTAAGTTACGTGTGACCCGTAGAAAAGTATGAATGAGAGCAACTACGATATATTATTTCATATTTGTCATTTCTATGTAAGAAAGTAGTTTAGATTAGTAGAATTTCGTGTTACAAAAAAGCAAATAGCTAACTGATATAATTCTGAAAATTAAGAAATTAACAGAAATGTCTAAGAACACTTCTTTTTAAAGCCTCATTTTAGAATTCATGATTATTGTTTGAAAACACACTGATATGTTTTAGTCATTATTATTGTTTACTTGACCACCGTGACCCGTTGGGTCACCCACTATTCAGAGGTTATGAAGAATTCAAACTAATTTCAATATTGCGTCGAAATGAAGGTTTATTTTG
>NW_013827742.1:0-437 GCF_000517525.1 Limulus polyphemus
ATTTGAAGCTAATAATTCATTTTCTGCTTGGGAGAAGGTGTCTAGCTTAAGCCCTGTGGCAAAGAACTATTGGGCACAATGGGATCAGTTGAATCTTGAAGATGGTATTATTCTCCGGAGATGGGAAACTGCAGATGAGAAAGTGACGACCTGGCATTATGCCATACGAACTGCATTCTGATCAAGGCCGTAACTTTGAATCAGCTGTGTTCCATGAATGCTGCGAGTTGTTTGGCATACGAAAGACCAGGACAACGCCACTTCACCCACAGTTTGATGGGATGGTAGAAAAGTACAACTAGACACTGGGACAGGAATTGGCAAAGTTTTGTAATAGCCGCCAAGATGACTGGGATGTCTTATTCCCTCCACTTGTTGTTGGCCTGTAGAACAGCAGTAGCACGAAGCCACTGGATACAATCCAGCAAAGTTGATGT
>NW_013827743.1:0-435 GCF_000517525.1 Limulus polyphemus
GTATAATAAAAATTAGGGTTAATTCTCTTTGAAACCCAACAACAAGGAAAAAGGAGATTGGGCAAGTACTTTATTTCTTGTTTATCATATTTATTCATTATTATAAAAGTAACTAAAAATCTAAAAATACAGATCTTTTTTTAAGTTATTTAAGATTTTTTTTTGTTGTACAGATAAACTATAAAATTTTACTGAAAAAACGTTTGAAATGCATTTAGGAGGTTTTTGGGATTACACAAAGGAAATTTGAGATTTTTGAGATGAGGAAAAGTATTTTTAGTTTTAACATGAAAATTACTTTGAGCATGGACTATTAAAAAAAAAATTAAATATATTAATGGACAAATCTTTATTTTATTTTATTAAAAATACTTCACTAAAAATATGATCTTTTGCATGTGAAAGACTGCCAAATTTTGTAAAGATATACATGCT
>NW_013827744.1:0-435 GCF_000517525.1 Limulus polyphemus
AAAACTGGGTATTTAAAAAATCCTGTTACTCGACAAACTTATAAAGAACATAGATAAACAAATTACAGTAAAATGAGATAAAATTAGAAATAACATTTGATGAGTTCAAGCTCCAATTTTATTTAGTGATTATTGTAAGGATTCAATGAATAAGATTAATTTCGTGTCTGAGCTATTCATAAGTTTAATAATAAAACTTACATTATTCTACTGACAATTCACTTCACATAATTAGATTCATTTTTCTATTATTATTAATGAGATATCAAATTATACATATATCTTTCATTCAACTTCACAATTTATTATTTTGTGAAAAGGTTACTTCAAGTAGTGATGTCTAAAGATGTCAATCAAATCGATATAGATTAATTAGAGACTAATTACCTCACGCACTTCCATGTCTTTATCAAGTAATAAACAAAATAAAACGAG
>NW_013827745.1:0-438 GCF_000517525.1 Limulus polyphemus
CCCCATACAATTAAGACGTCCGTAATGGTCTAATTCTTAAAATCAGATGACGTATCATAGTTCGATGATACATTACAG
Organism: Limulus polyphemus; assembly: GCF_000517525.1. Classification (NCBI taxonomy): domain Eukaryota; kingdom Metazoa; phylum Arthropoda; class Merostomata; order Xiphosura; family Limulidae; genus Limulus; species Limulus polyphemus. The sequence continues at coordinate 79 of NW_013827745.1, forward strand.
TCCTTAATAAACAGGGTTCTGGTGGTTAGGGCGCATGACTCCTAATCTGAGGGTCGCGGGTTCGAATCCCCGTCCCACCAAACATGCTTGCCCTTTCAGCCGTAAGGGCGTTATAATCTGACGGTTAATCATATTATTCGCTGGTAAAAGAGTAGCCCAAGAGTTGGCGGCGGGTGGTGATGACTAGCTGCCTTCCCTCTAGTCTTATATATATTTATATTAAACATGTTATGCGTAATGTATAAATACGAGTGTCAAAAAAAAAATCTAAACCTCAAATCTAGCGTCTTCTTATAGTAAACGTTAAATATGCATTAGCTTAAAAGTTGACGTTTAAAAACATTTTAAGGTATTCGGGAT
>NW_013827746.1:0-437 GCF_000517525.1 Limulus polyphemus
TTAGTTATTACACACACAATGACTTATAATCAAAAATTTTACAAACTAACAAGCAATATAAAGTATTTTTTCTAGGCTGGGCTCTCCAGTAGTACAGAGAGATGTCTGCGGAATTACAAAGCTAGAGTACGGGTTTCGATACCCGTGGTAGGCAGAGCACAGATAGCCTATTGGGTAGCTTTGTCTTATCTTCATACAAACAAACAAACTTTCTAGTTTAGAACTTCTTTGATATCTTATCGTGGGTTCACGATGAGCAAGTTAATTACGAGTTGATTAAGGTACGATTTGTTTCACGGGGAACTAGCAAGCTTTGTCCTTCGTTATTCACGAACCACCCACGCCGAGTTTTCCACGATGAAGTTATATACTGTTTTCTTAAAAATACTAATGACCAAAAAAATCCACTGAATTTAAATGATTTGTAATGTTCGAAC
>NW_013827747.1:0-1428 GCF_000517525.1 Limulus polyphemus
AGGCAGCATAAACTACATTGACTTGTTCAATAGTTTTGACCTAGGTCTTATAAAAAAATACGTTAAGAAGAATAGTTAATTATAATTATGTAAAACTTTCCAACATAGACTATGAAATAACAACCAATAGGTAATAAAGAAAACTGAGTGAGTCTTGGTAGAATATCAAACAATAAGGAAGATGTCGACACAATCCAGGGAACTATAAGAGGGGTTGTGGTCCTTCTGTTAAACTGCAGATACTCAAGACTCACTGATGGTCCTTCTGTTAAACTGCAGATACTCAAGACTCACTGATGGTCCTTCTGTTAAACTGTAGATACTCTAGACTCACTGTATGGTCCTTCTGTTAAACTGTAGATACTCTATAGTAAGATGTTATTGATTAGCCAATAGGCGTTGAAATACGTGCGTTGTTGTGGGATGCATTTTCAATACATATATAATGAGTCTTGAGATTAACAGAAGGACCATCAGTGAGTCTTGAGTATATGCAGTTTAACAGAAGGACCATACAGTGAGTCTAGAGTATCTGCAGTTTAACAGAAGGACCATACAGTGAGTCTAGAGTATCTACAGTTTAACAGAAGGACCATCAGTGAGTTTTGAGTATCTGCAGTATAACAGAAGGACCATACAGTGAGTCTAGAGTATTCACAGTTTAACAGAAGGACCATCAGTGAGTCTTGAGTATATGCAGTTTAACAGAAGGACCATACAGTGAGTCTTGAATATCTGCAGTTTAACAGAAGGACCATACAGTGAGTCTAGAGTATCTGCAGTTTAACAGAAGGACCATACAGTGAGTGGTACTGACAGTCACTTTTATAACGTGCCACGAATGGAAGTGTGAAGCGTGTCTAGCAGCCTCGTGTCTCGAGCCTCGGTCCTCGTTTCGGAGCCTGACATGCTAATCACGTCTGACTCAGGTAGAGAGACATTCGAGAAGCGTTTAAAACCAAAGTATTGAGCAATGAAACTTAAAAAAAATAATTTTTGGTATCCTAACTAGAATCTATGATTTTCTAATATGTCTTACAGCTAAAGTTTTTATTAAAAATATAAGTTATTTTAAGTTTGCTATTCGGGTAAACGTTAAGTTCTAGCTTAAAGCGTAATATTAAAAAAACGTTAAAATGTTATATTATATTCGTGTTTAAAAATCGATTTATCGATCATTCGGTTCAAAGAGCTTGACTAGGCCCTTGTCGCGGTGGCTGCTGCTGTCTGTTTCTACTCCTTCTGGTCAATAGTTCAAAATCAGTGACAGCTATATATCAACCTTGAAGTGCTTCTGACCTGCACATTTAGCCCATGTGTCGCTTATATTTCCGACCAGGGTGAACACACACCACTGTTTAAAAAAAGGTCAATACGTCACTGATCAATACACCATAAACTACCTTATCCTCGTGCCGTATCTGTCCC
>NW_013827748.1:0-437 GCF_000517525.1 Limulus polyphemus
ACACCACTCATTATAATCACTAATTAATTCATCTTTACACCACTCATTATAATCACTAATACATTCATCTTTACACCACTCATTATAATCTTCAATTAATTCATCTTTACACCTCTCATTACAATCACTTATTAAATCATCTTTACACACCTCATTATAATCACTAATTAATTCATCTTTACATCACTCATTATAATCACCAATTAATCCAGCTTCACACCACTCATTATAATCACTAATTAATTTATATTTACATCACTCATTGTAATCATTAATTAGTTCATCTTCACACCACTCATTATAATCACTAATTAATTCATCTTCACACCACTCATTATAATCATTAATTAATTCATGTTTACATTTCGTTTAGCCTTCTTTCAGTACTAGTGACAACATTACTTTTAGACTTCTTTCAGTACTAGTGACAACATTTC
>NW_013827749.1:0-620 GCF_000517525.1 Limulus polyphemus
CTAGTACTGTACAGTACCCTCTGAATATTACTACAGCTATAACAACTAGTACCGTACCGTACTCTTTGAATAGTACAACATCTATAACAACTAGTATTGTACAGTACCCTCTGAATAGTGCTACATCTACAACAACTAGTATTGTACAGTACCCTCTAAATAGTGCTACATCTCTTAAAACCAGTATTGTACAGTACGCTCTAAATACTACTACATCTATAACAACTAGTATTGTACAGTACCCTCTGAATAGTACTACATCTTTTACAACTAGTATTGTACACTACCCTCTGAATAGTAGTACATCTATAACAACTAGTATTGAAAAAGAAACCCTCTCAATAGTACTACATCTATAACAACTAGTATTGTACAGTACCCTCTGAATAGTACTACATCTCTTACAACTAGTACTGTACAGTACCCTCTGAACAGTACTACTATTCAGAGGGTACTGTACAGTACTAGTTGTTATAGATGTAGTACATCTATAACAACTAGTATTGAAAAAGAAACCCTCTCAATAGTACTACATCTATAACAACTAGTACTGTACAGTACCCTCTGAATAGTGCTACATCTCTTACAACTAGTACTGTACAGTACCCTCTGAATAGTAC
>NW_013827750.1:0-437 GCF_000517525.1 Limulus polyphemus
AGTCAAGAAGGACACAACATATGAAGAAACTAGCTGGATTTTTTACTCGTATATCTCTACATGTTCTTTGCTTTACTTTGGAGGCAAACTAGGTTGTCTCATTGGACGCCGTTGGAGCATGATTATTGGTTCTTGTATTTTTTGGTAAGATGTACACTTATATATGTATTTAATAATAATAACTGATAAAAACAATTCCAACAAGGTTATGAAATTCATGGATGTAAATTATTTATAATATACAATGAAAACACATCTGTAAATAACTAAAGTCACATTAATGTTTAATTAACACAGGAACACCATTTGAGATTTAACTGGAAAAGGAAACATTTTTACGGAAGTCCAGTACAACCAACCACTACAGAAAAGGGGCTGCTAGAGGTTATTGGGTTTTATGAAGTTAAAATTAAGAAAAACAAAGGAATCGCTTTTCA
>NW_013827751.1:0-437 GCF_000517525.1 Limulus polyphemus
AGTGTTCTAGTATGAACCGATAGGGTGTTATAGTATGAACCGTTACAGTGTTCTAGTATGAACCGCTACAGTGTTCTAGTATGAACCGATAGGGTGTTCTAGTATGAACCGTTAGAGTGTTCTAGTATGAACCGATAGGGTGTTATAGTATGAACAGTTAGAGTGCTCTAGTATGAACCGTTTGAGTGTTCTAGTATGAATCGATAGGGTGTTCTAGTATGAACCGATAGGGTGTTATAGTATGAACCGATTGGGTGTTATAGTATGAATCGATAGGGTGTTCTAGTATGAACCGATAGGGCGTTATAGTATGAACCATTAGAGTGTTCTAGTATGAACGGATAGGGTGTTCTAGTATGAACCGCTACAGTGTTCTAGTATGAACCGATAGGGTGTTCTAGTATGAACCGTTAGAGTGTTCTAGTATGAACCGTTAG
>NW_013827752.1:0-435 GCF_000517525.1 Limulus polyphemus
TGAACTTTTCATCCACATTCCTTAATTATAGTGTTGTGTTACCCGGTATGGTTTAATTTTCAGGAAAAAAACGTCTTCCATTGTGATGATTGGAGTAATGTTGCGTGAGCATGCTTTGTCAGTGTTACAGTGTGGTGTGTACTTGCTCAGTATTTCACATTTCTTTGTGAATTACGGTGCATTGTTCATAGCCAGTGGCACTCACAGTTATATAATATAAGTAGTGTGTCAACTGTTAGTGTGCCTGATGAGCCTTAGTATTTAAGGAAAGGCATCGTCGGCACTGGATATAGCAGATGTGGTGTGGTTGATATATATATAGTTATACGTACTTCATTATTTTCCCTCGTAGGTTATTATGATTACTAATGTTGTCTTCTTCTATTGACGTTGGGGTTGCTTGCCTTCTATGGGAGTGATAAGATCAGCTTTCTG
>NW_013827753.1:0-436 GCF_000517525.1 Limulus polyphemus
CAAAATTCACATGTGAAATCTTTATAATATCCAGGTAGTTATCAAACGTTTCTTAAGAAAAAACTTTATATTTTATCTGTTATTTTCAGTAATTAAATCTGTTTGGTAGATTTGACTGATCGCAACCACCATGAAAAAAATTAGGAAATAAATATGAACACAGATTATAACACAAAAACATAAATGTTTAGACTGAATAGCTTAAATCTCATAACATTATACATTTATATATATTTATTATATTGATCTTTCAGCCATGCCTGGCTGATAATACAGAAGTTACAATGACGCGGCTCACATGCACTCATGTTACCGTATCAAATAACATAAAACTGACCTTTGATCTGTACAAAGTAACTTGTCTTGGCTGTGTTTTAGTAGACTAGTATTTTGTAAAATACAGTCACATTTCAATTATTATACATATATTAGTAAT
>NW_013827754.1:0-682 GCF_000517525.1 Limulus polyphemus
GTGATAGCGTGGCTTACTTCTATTTAACAAACACCATATTACTTTTACCGAAACAACATTGTGATTACTTCTATTTAAGTGATAGCGTGGCTTACTTCTATTTAAGTAACACCATATTTATTTTTACCGAAACAACATTGTGATTACTTCTATTTAAGAGATAGCGTGGCTTACTTCTATTTAAGTAACACCATATTTACTTTTACTGAAACAACATAGTTACCACTAGGGTTTGATTAAGTTTGAATAAAAGAGTTAACCTACCTCGTGAGAACGTTCACTAAGAGTGTTCCGGTGTCTTGTAGTATTTGCACCATTTTCCTACATGTTAACTGAAAAATTCTGTGTAAAATGTATGCAGCTTTATGTTCTTACTGGCATAAGAAAATGGTAAAGCACACTATACAAATCAACCATAAATTGATCTATCTCTTCTCGGGATTTTTCGAAATTGTATGTGCTATAGCATCAGGGTTAATGTTCCCGTATTTATGAAATGACCTTTGAAGGTCTAATCTTACAGTTGAATTACGATTTCATGACTTACGTTATTTGGAGTAGTAGCTTGCATAGTTCGACTCGTTAAAATCGATAACACGAGAAAAGCAGATTTTAGGCTGGAATTCGTGATATGCCAATTCCACACAACCTATTCTGACGACAAGGAATCTAGAAAATGCGG
>NW_013827755.1:0-436 GCF_000517525.1 Limulus polyphemus
AGGAAGTTTGTAATTAATTTTGATAAAATGACATTTGGAAACAACAAAGGCCAAATTCCGGTAAGTGTAAAAGAAAGGTTGAACTAATCAGGTGCCATCAAGCTGAAGTCAAAGTGACTAAAGGAGTTGATGATTGTGAAATGGAACCAAATATAGATATTAAAGCAGAACAGGAGAAAGACCAAGATTTAAAGCCAATAATTGATTTTCTAAAAGCAAGTGTTTTGTGCCCTGCTTGGGAGAAGGTGTCTAGCTTAAGCCCTGTGACAAAGAACTATTGGGCACAATGTGACAAGTTGAAGCTTGAAGATGGTAGTCTTGTCCAGAGTTGGGAGACTGCAGATGGGAAAGTGACGACCTGGCAAACGGTTATACCAAGAAAGTTATGGGAAGTTGTGCTGCATCAATCCCATGATACTGTAACAGGAGGACATCT
>NW_013827756.1:0-437 GCF_000517525.1 Limulus polyphemus
GTCCAGCACAGAGGTACCAAGGTTGGTACAGTCATCTGGATTCAAGGCCAGAAAAGGTCAGCTTTCAGAGAGGTTTGAGGGACTTTGCTGGCACGGTAACAAATCTGGGCACAAGAGAGCTCAATGTTGGCAACTTCAACACAGGGGAGATGCCACAGCAGGAAAGGCTGGTATCCAGAAAGGTTGTTGGAACTGTGGAAAGCACGGACATTTGAGGAGCCAGTGTAGGAGGAATATTACCAACAAGTCAGCCTTAAGGAGACCAGTAGTGGTTGGTGTTGAGGGACACTCACAAACCCCATTGTGAAAGTCCTAACAGCTAGGCGTAGATTGCCAAGCACACGGAGTGTCTATGTGACAGGAAAGCTGGATGGCCAAAGGTGCAACTTTGTCATAGATTCAGCGTCTCAGCAAACCCTTGTGAGCATCAAGGTGTT
>NW_013827757.1:0-765 GCF_000517525.1 Limulus polyphemus
TAAATGTGAATTATTAACTTCCTGCTTGTCTTTGTTTGAAGTTTAAATGTGAATTATTAACTTCATGCTTGTTTTTGTTTGATGTTTAAATGTGAATTATTAACTTCCTGCTTGTCTTTGTTTGAAGTTTAAATGTGAATTATTAACTTCATGCTTGTTTTTGTTTGAAGTTTCAATTTGAATTATTAACTTCATGCTTGTGTTTGTTTGAAGTTTCAATGTGAATTATTAACGTCATGCTTGTGTTTGTTTGAAGTTTCAATGTGAATTATTAACTTCATGCTTGTTTTTGTTTGAAGTTTAAATGTGAATTATTAACATCATGCTTGTCTTTGTTTGAAGTTTAAATGTGAATTATTAATTTCATGTTTGTCTTTGTTTGAAGTTTCAATGTGAATTATGAACGTCATGTTTGTCTTTGTTTGAAGTTTCAATAAGTTTCAATGTGAATTATTAACTTCATGCTTGTTTTGTTTGAAGTTTAAATGTGAATTATTAACGTCATGCTTGTCTTTGTTTGAAGTTTAAATGTGAATTATTAACTTCATGCTTGTGTTTGTTTGAAGTTTCAACGTGAATTATTAACTTCATGCTTGTCTTTGTTTGAAGTTTTAATGTGAATTATCAACTTCATGTTTGTCTTTGTTTGAAGTTTCAATGTGAATTATTAACTTCGTGCTTGTGTTTGTTTGAAGTTTCAATGTGAATTATTAACGTCATGCTTGTCTTTGTTTGAAGTTTCAATGTGAATTATTAACTTCATGC
>NW_013827758.1:0-437 GCF_000517525.1 Limulus polyphemus
GTATCTAATTCGCTTTTAAATTTACTAATGTTTTCCATTTGTACTTCTTGCCACTGTTGTTGACTTTCCTGCAACTGTTGAAGACTTTCTTCTTGTTTATTTTCTCGTTCTTCTTGTTTCTTTTCTTTTTCCTCCAACCACTGCTGTAATTTCTCTTCTTGTTTATTTTCTTTTTCCTCCAACCACTGCTGTAATTTCCCTTCTTGTTTCTTTTCTTGTTTATATTCTCGTTCTTCTTGTTTCTTTTGCTGTTCTTGTATTGCTACTATCAAATCTGCTAAGCTGTAGTTTGATTTGCCGCTTCTCGTTTCCATTTTTTTTCTTTTTCTTTTTTTTTTATCCCACTCTCTGACACCAATTTGTTACGTCTCCGTTTGTTAGTTGATTTTCCGTAACTTCGTTCCGACGAAACTTTAGCGACACAAGTCCTTTCTTAA
>NW_013827759.1:0-493 GCF_000517525.1 Limulus polyphemus
GGGATTGACGCAGCACAACTTCCCGTAACTTCCTCGGTATAACTGTTTGCCAAGTCGTCACTTTCCCATCTCCGGAAAAGAATACCATTTTCAAGCTTCAACTGCTCCCATTGCGCCCAATAGTGCTTTATCACAGGGCTTAGACTAGACACCTTCTCCCAAGCAGGGCGCACAACACTTGCTTTTAGGAAATCAATTATAGGCTTCAAATCTTGGTCTTTCTCTTGTTCTGCTTTGATATCTGTATTTAGTTCCACTTCATCATCACCAACTTTTTCAGTCGGCTTGACTTCAGCCCGATGGCACCCAATCAGCTCATCCTCTCTTTTGACAGTTACCGGAACTTGGCCTTTGTTGTTCCCAAACATCATTTTATCAAAATCAATTACAAACTTCCTTGGTAGTAGATAGTCCAATCCTAATATGCATTCATCTTCCATGTCAGCTAAGTATACTTTCTGTCTGTCCTTTATGCCCATGAGCTCAATAGTCA
>NW_013827760.1:0-436 GCF_000517525.1 Limulus polyphemus
AGCTGATATATGTTATATTACATACAACAATGTTAGCTTGAGATAATAGAGCTGACATATACTACATACAACAATGTTAGCTTGAGATAATAGAACTGACGTATTTTATATTACGTACAACAATGTTAACTTGAGATAATAGAGCTGACGTATGTTATACTACATACAACAATGTTAACTTGAGATAATAGAGCTGACATATGTTATATTACATACAACAATGTTAACTTGAGATAATAGAGCTGACGTATTTTATGTTATACTACATACGACAATGTTAGCTTGAGATAATAGAACTGACGTATGTTATATTACATACAACAATGTTAGCTTGAGATAATAGAGCTGACATATGTTATACTACATACAACAATGTTAGCTTGAGATAATAGAACTGACGTATGTTATATTACATACAACAATGTTAACTTGAGAT
>NW_013827761.1:0-437 GCF_000517525.1 Limulus polyphemus
ATTTTATTTCAACTTGTTTTGTTAATATCTTAACATGTAACATCTAAATGAAGTAACATTTACAGAGAAGGCTTTTTTTAATCACGTGTATATGTTACCATCACCGTCCATTTGGTATATTGTTTAACATGTTTTCAAGTCACTGTCTTATCTACAAATGTTTACGTTACTCCGTTTTGTTTGTGCACTTACATTAATACTTGAAGCCATCTGTTTTAAATACAGTTGTACATTGTTATACTTATACATCTAAACTTTTAATTTTTTGCCAGAATCTCTTTTTTCCAATATATATATATATATATAAGGCCTGACTCTTTAAGTAGATATTTTTGTCATGTTTATATCAACGGTGAAAACTACTACTTTACTATTGTGCTTTCATTGTTGGAAAGTTATTCAGGACGATAACAATTCAAACCTTACAAATTTTACCT
>NW_013827762.1:0-437 GCF_000517525.1 Limulus polyphemus
TGCTTTCTGCTCCTCTGTCCAGCCATTCATCTCTGCCAGTAGCTCAAACTGTGCTCTATATGCTTCCCACGGTGCCTTCCCATCGAATTCCTGGGGCTTCCTTCGCACTAGATCACTCCTATTACTGACATTTATATCTGGGATGTGACCTCTAACGGGACTGAATATGTCTGCATTAGGGTTTAGCTGCGGGCTCTGTAAGGGGCTTGCCATTGTCTGGGGCTGATTAAGTCGATGATCAATGTATCCTCCTTGTGTTAAAGACAATAGATCGTCCTTTAACGTATCTAATTCACTTTTAAATTTACTAATGTTTTCCATTTGTACTTCTTGTTTCCTTTCTTGTTCCAGTTGCCACTGCTGTAGTCTCTCTTCTTGTTTCTTTTCTCGTTCTTCTTGTTTATTTTCTTTCTCCTCCAACAACTGTTATAATCTCT
>NW_013827763.1:0-436 GCF_000517525.1 Limulus polyphemus
CTTAGACTAGACACCTTCTCCCAAGCAGGGCACAAAACACTTGTTTTTAGGAAATCAATTATTGGCTTCAAATCTTGGTCTTTCTCCTGTTCTGTTTTAATATCTATATTTGGTTCCACTTCACCATCATCAACTCTTTCAGTAAGCTTGATTTCAGCTTGATGACACCTGATTAGTTCAACCTCTCTTTTGCAGCAATGTCTGCAGTCATTTTTGCAGGGTTTTCGACTCAGTCCATCGGCATTACCATGAGATTTTCCCTCTCTGTATTCAATATCATAATTATACTGGTCTATCTTTCAAATCCAACGTGCCAGTTGTCCCTCTGGGTTCTTTAATGATTTTAACCAGCGTAATGCAGCATGGTCTGTCCTGATGGTAAACCTTGCACCATAGAAGTAAGGATGGAAATATGTCAGACTCTTTACTATAGTAA
>NW_013827764.1:0-436 GCF_000517525.1 Limulus polyphemus
TTTATTATTACACACAGTACCTGCTACTGAACAACATACTTCTACTGTGGTTCATATACATGAAAGTATAATGTATCTCTTCATTATTACACACAGGACATGCTACTGAATTACATACTTCTACTGTGGTTCATATACACCAAAGTATAGTGTATATCTTCATTATTACACACAGTACTTGCTACTGAATAACCTACCTCTACTGTGGTTCATATACGCCAAAGTATAGTGTGTCTCTTCATTATCACACACAGTACTTGCTACTGAACAACATACTTCTACTGTGGTTCATATACACCAAAGTATACTGTATCTCTTCATCATCACACACAGTACTTGCTACTGAACAACATACTTCTACTGTGGTTCATATACACCAAAGTATAGTTTATATCTTCATTATTACACACAGGACTTGCTACTGAATAACATACTT
>NW_013827765.1:0-436 GCF_000517525.1 Limulus polyphemus
AGCACTACAAAGATGTAAAGGATGTTGTAACACTACAAAGATGTAAAGGATGTTGTAGCACTACAAAGATGTAAGAGATGTTGTAACACTACAAGGATGTAAAGGATGTTGTAGCACTACAAAGATGTAAGAGATGTTGTAACACTACAAGGATGTAAAGGATGTTGTAACACTACAAGGATGTAAAGGATGTTGTAGCACTACAAAGATGTAAAGGATGTTGTAGCACTACAAAGATGTAAGAGATGTTGTAGCACTACAAAGATGTAAGAGATGTTGTAGCACTACAAAGATGTAAAGGATGTTGTAGCACTACAAAGATGTAAAGGATATTGTAGCACTACAAGGATGTAAAGGATATTGTAGAACTACAAGGATGTAAAGGATGTTGTAGCACTACAAAGATGTAAGGGATGTTGTAGCACTACAAAGATGT
>NW_013827766.1:0-437 GCF_000517525.1 Limulus polyphemus
CTCGGAATTAGGAAGACATTGAGTCATCTACGGCAAAGATTTTACTGGATAGGTATGAGGAGAGATCTGGAAGAATGGTGCAGAACATGCAGTACATGTAGTGCTAAAAGGGGACCCAAGCATAAGGGATGCCCACCTTATGAAGAGTTGCCTGTGAATATGTCTGAGTTTGTGGAAGTGTTATCGGAAAGGATGGATGATATTCACCATCAAGTGCATTCAAACTTGAAAACGTCTGCTGATTCGATGAAGTTAACTTATGATAAGAGATCTACTGAAGTCAGGTTTGTACCTGGAGACAAGGTATGGTTGTATAATCCCAGGAAGACCAAAGGGAAGTCTCCTAAGTTGTCTTCTCCATGGGAAGGCCCATATAACATAGTGGATCGTCTTTCAGACGTGACTTTCTGGGTAAAATGTGGTCGGCGAGGTAAACC
>NW_013827767.1:0-592 GCF_000517525.1 Limulus polyphemus
TAAAGTAGTGAGCTACATGTCCTCAAGTGACACGGTATAAAGAAGTGAGCTCCATGTCCTCACGTGACATGATTTAAAGTAGTGAGCTCCATGTCCTCATGTGACATGATTTAAAGTAGTGAGCTACATGTCCTCACGTGACATGATATAAAGTAGTGAGCTACATGTCCTCACGTGACACGGTATAAAGAATTGAGCTCCATGTCCTCACGTGACACGATATAAAGTAGTGAGCTACATGTCCTCACGTGACATGATATAAAGTAGTGAGCTCCATGTCCTCACGTGACACGATTTAAAGTAGTGAGCTCCATCCTCACGTGACACGATATAAAGTAGTGAGCTACATCCTCACGTGACACGATATAAAGTAGTGAGCTACATGTCCTCACGTGACATGATATAAAGTAGTGAGCTACATGTCCTCACGTGACATGATATAAAGTAGTGAGCTACATGTCCTCACGTGACACGATATAAAGTAGTGAGCTCCATGTCCTCACGTGACATGATATAAAGTAGTGAGCTACATGTCCTCACGTGACATGATATAAAGTAGTGAGCTACATGTCCTCACGTGACACGGTATAAA
>NW_013827768.1:0-436 GCF_000517525.1 Limulus polyphemus
CTTAGGTGAACTCTAGTTACACAATATATAACCACCATACTCATCTTTAGCCTTACATGGTAGAACTACTTCATAAACACATAGATGTAACTATAGTTACCGAATTTATAACCACTGTACTCGTCTTTAGCCTTATTTGGTACAACTACTCCATAAACACCTAGGTGTAACTCTAGTTACACAATTTATAACCACCATACTCATCTTTAGCCTTTCTTGGTACAACTACTTCATAAACACCTAGAAGTAACTCTAGTTACCGAATTTATAACCACCATATTCATCTTTAGCCTTACTTGGTACAACAACTCCATGAACACTTAGGTGAAATTCTAGTTAGAGAATTTATAACCACCATACTCATCCTTAGCTTTACGTGGTACAACTACTTCATAACCATTTAGGTGTAACTCTAGTTACCGAATTTATAACCATC
>NW_013827769.1:0-333 GCF_000517525.1 Limulus polyphemus
GTTATTCATTGTTTCATATTTGGATTTTCTTTTCCATTTCAATCCATGTTTAATAAATGATAAATATTAAAACTTCTTACAGTCCATCAGGGTTATTTTTAGATTGCTCAGTAAGTAAATGTAAACGTTTAGTGATAAGAGTTATAATTTGTTTTAGCTTTCCTCCAAGAGAGCTTCAGTGAATTTCCATGTGATAGGTGAGTAGAAATACTTTGAACTAAGATATTTTAATTAAAAGTATAATTGAAGAAAAATTTGGAAACTTGTTTTTTGCAACATTAGCAATTGAATATGTTTTGAAATTAGAATTTAACCCCGTATTAATTATTTTGT
>NW_013827770.1:0-747 GCF_000517525.1 Limulus polyphemus
GATGGGGTGAAAGGTCAGCATTTGACATATAAAACTGCTAATAGATATGATCATTTACTTGATGCAAGAAAAACAACTTATCATAATGATGAAAACATATACGAATGCAGGTATTTCTTCAATAGCAACTGAATATGCATCAGGTGGATACAGTGTAAACGAAATGAATGACGGTGCTGCAAGTAGTAAAGTGTCAAACAAAAAACAATTAGTAAATATATTCAATCCATTTTATATGAAAGAAAAATCCATCCAGTTAGACAAAAATAAAGAAACTAGTTTTACTGATGCAAATGAAAATACAAGGATTACCTCTTTTAAAAATCCCAAGAAGAATACAGCTAGTAGGATTGGAAAGAGAATAAGGATTGTGCATAAGCAGCATAATATTGCTAAAAAACTAAATGGTATACATCGAGTGGAAAATATACCACATTATGTAACAAAAGAAACTAAAATGAAATCTGATTTAGTTAATCAAAGATATCAAATACTACAGGGCATTTCAAAGAACCGTCATCTAGCGCATAACAGTGTTATTAGAGATAACGAAGACTATGAGATTAAAATATTTGAACACCCCTATTTAGAACAAAATTCAGCCGAAAGTGTACTTTTCTCAAGTTAGTTTTATTCAAAACGAAGAAAATTAACGTGTTAAATAAAAATAATTTAAAAATACGGGAATAAGAAGATAAACAAGACAACCATGTAGAAAAATGATAGCAGTATTCGGTATTTCCGTGC
>NW_013827771.1:0-534 GCF_000517525.1 Limulus polyphemus
CACCTAGGTGTTCGTGGAGTTGGTGTACCAAATAACGCCAAAGATGAGTATGGTGGTTAATAATTCGGTAACTATAGTTACACATAGGTGTTCATGTAGTAGTTGTGCCAAGTAAAGCTAAAGATGAGTATGGTGGTTATAAATTCGGTAACTAGAGTTACACTTAGGTATTCGTGGAGTAGTTGTACCAAATAACGCTACAGATGAGTATGGTGGTTACAAATATGGTAACTATAATTACACCTAGGTGTTCGTGGAGTTGTTGTACCAAATAACGGTAACGATGAGTATGGTGGTTATAAATTCGGTAACTAGAGTTACAACTATGTGTTCATGGAGTAGTTGTACCAAGTAAGGCTAAAGATGAATATGGTGGTTATAAATTCGGTAACTAGTGTTACACCTAGGTATTCGTGGAGTAGTTGTACCAAGTAAGTCTAAAGATGAATATGGTGGTTATAAATTCGGTTACACCTAGGTATTCGTGGAGTTGTTGTACCAAATGACGCTACAGATTAGTATGGGGTTTATTAA
>NW_013827772.1:0-437 GCF_000517525.1 Limulus polyphemus
AAACCTAGGTATTTATGGAGTAGTTGTACCAAGTAAGGCTAAAATGAGTAGTGTGGTTATAAATTCTGTAACTAGAGTTACACCTAGGTGTTGATGGTGTAGTTTTACCAAGTAAGGCTAAAGATGAGTATAGTGGTTATAAATTCGAAAACTAGAGTTACACCTAAGTGTTCATGGAGTAGTTGTACCAAGTAAGGCTAAAGATGAGTATCGTGGTTATAAATTCTGTAACTAGAGTTACACCTAGGTGTTCATGGAGTAGTTGTACCAAGTGAGGCTAAAGATGAATATGGTGGTTATAAATTCGGTAACTAGAGTTACACCTAAGTGTTCATGGAGTAGTTGTACCAAGTAAGGCTAAAGATGAATATGGTGGTTATAAATTCGGTAACTAGAGTTACACCTATGTGTTCATGGAGTAGTTGTACCAAATAACG
>NW_013827773.1:0-808 GCF_000517525.1 Limulus polyphemus
AAGTTACAATATTAAACCATCTGTAGGATTGTCACATGGACTTGTTTACTGATGTCAAAGGAACAACAAGAGATACTGAGGTTAAACAGCTGATGAAATTAAGGAGGGATTTGTGGATATGTTGGAACACTGAATTTCAGCTGCTACTTCATGACAGCTGTTACAGTATACAATTCTTTTATATAATATACTTGTATTCCTTGCTTTGGTCATAATTTAGACTTGCCAATCAACAAAGGGATTGCATTTCATAAATTTCTGATAACAATAAATGTAAAAGAACACTGCATAAAAAAACATGTTGATTCAAATCTCTCTAGCCATTAAATCATACACCATCAGCCTACAAGGTGGAACTAACTACTTAGCAATTGACGAAATATTTCTAGAATAACAGCAAACCATATGTGCAGTTCTTGTGCCATTACTATATTCCAAATAATACTCAGAGTGTTATACTAACTGAATTATTTTTACAGAGGTGTTAGGTATTGAGATTAGTAGTTTAGTATCTTTACATTTAAACACAAACTATATGTTAAAATACTTTTATTTGTGAACTTTTGTTTAATAATTGTAATATTAATTATTGTTACAATTGTTGCCTGTTTTAAAGCAGTGTTCCACAGTTAAACAAATTATTTAATGCTCAGTACACTGTTACCCAATGAAGGTTCTTGTAAATGGGCTGAAAGCTCGTAAGTAAAAATATTTTAACACAGAGAAAAGTCATATATAACTCTACATGTTAATTTACCGAAACAACAGTATTGTTGCGTCAGCGAGGTCACGTGACTAGTGTCACGCC
>NW_013827774.1:0-469 GCF_000517525.1 Limulus polyphemus
GTAATTAGGGATGTTCATGTGGTGAAACTAATGTATTTAACATCATTAATTAGGGACGTTCATGTGGTGAAACTAATGTATTTAATATTATTAATTAGGGATGTTCATGTGGTGAAACTAATGTATTTAACATCATTAATTAGGGACGTTCATGTGGTGAAACTAATGTATTTAACATCATTAATTAGGGACGTTCATGTGGTGAAACTAATGTATTTAACACCATTAATTAGGGACGTTCATGTGGTGAAACTAATGTCAACAGAAGAATTCAGTGAAATCGTTATTCATCTCCATCCCCAAGGGGCAGCCGAGGCAAGAACTAACAAAGCAGTCATTGCTAAGGACTTAGTATTAGTCCTCAAGTCTGATTCAGCAGTCAAGTGGAGAATTGATAGCTGGGGAATTCAAGGCACTGTTTATGTTGTGGTAAGATATTCTGTATAGATACTACTAGGTGGGGTAAGAT
>NW_013827775.1:0-436 GCF_000517525.1 Limulus polyphemus
CATCTTCCCTGTGTTGAAGTTGCCGGCATTGAGCTTTATTCTGCCCAGGTTTGTTACAGTGCCAGCAAAGTTCCTCAAACCTCTCTGAAAGCTGTTCTTTTCTGGCCTTGAATCCTGATGACTGGACCAACCTTGGTACCTCTGTGCTGGACTTAACATAGGATTCGAATTCAAGAGCTCTGGCCACTGCATTCTGCATAGTAGAGGGGTGTGCTTGCTTTACTTGTATCTTCAGTTGTGGACTGTTCAAGGCATCTACAAACTGATCCCTCAGCAACAACTTGAGGAGATCGGGTGGCGCAGTTGGGTAGGCCTTGTGTGCCATACTTTCCAAATCCTGTGCCAGCTCTTGTAGGCTCTCCCCTTTAGCATGGACTCTAGTCCTAAACCTAGCCCAATAGAATTTGGACTGATTTTGAGTTACATACCTGAGTTC
>NW_013827776.1:0-436 GCF_000517525.1 Limulus polyphemus
AAGATGTTGAAATACAGTAAAAGCGAACACACTTTTTTCCTTGAATAACAATACTTGATTTTGACTTATCTTACCTATGAATGAAACAGTCGCTGTTACACAAAACGTAGCAAACCATCCTAAAGAAGAAATAATACGATGGAGGACTAAAGGCCAGAGAAAGAAACAAGTTGTCTGGAATATAAAGTATTGAATTATCAGTTAAAACTCGAACGGTTTATCTTATGTATTGTAGCAAGCTATCATCTTTATTTTTGATATTTTCAAATCTAGAATATAACATTTATTTAATGTAAGTAAACCTTCACTTGGTTGGTCTTTAAACAAACTTATCTATATAAATGAATCATTTCTTTACCGAAACATTTACTTGAATATCTGCTAAGTTACGATTCAGTAATAATAAGATTGATATTATGGTGTTTTTATCAACTTG
>NW_013827777.1:0-1269 GCF_000517525.1 Limulus polyphemus
AACATAGTCACTGTTAAAATGTACTTTGATAATCATAGCAGCAGACAGGTACAACAGAGTCACTGTTAAAATGTACTCTGATAATCATAGCAGCAGACAGGTACCATGAAGTCACTGTTAAAATGTACTCTGATAATCATAGCAGCAGACAGGTACAACAGAGTCACTGTTAAAATGTACTCTGATAATCATAGCAGCAGACAGGTACAACCTGTTGTACCTGTTTGCTGCTATGATTATCAGAGTACATTTTAACAGTGACTCTCTGTTTGCTGCTATGATTATCAGAGTACATTTTAACAGTGACTCCATGGTACCTGTCTGCTGCTATGATTATTAGAGTACATTTTAACAGTGACTCTGTTGTACCTGTCTGCTGCTATGATTATCAGAGTACATTTTAACAGTGACTTAACAGTGACTCTGTTGTACAGAGTACATTTACCTGTCTGCTGCTATGATTATATAAAATGTACTCTGATAATCATAGCAGCAGACAGGTACAACAGAGTCACTGTAAAAATGTGCTCTAATAATCATAGCAGCAGACAGGTACCATGGAGTCACTGTTAAGATGTACTCTGATAATCATAGCAGCAGACGGGTACCATGGAGTCACTGTTAGAATGTACTCTGATAATCATAGCAGCAGACAGGTACAACAGTCACTGTTAAAATGTACTCTGATAATCATAGCAGCAAACAGGTACCATGAAGTCACTGTTAAAATGTACTCTGATAATCATAGCAGCAGACAGGTACCATGGATATGATTATCAGAGTACATTTAACAGTGACGCAGCAAACAGGTACAACAGAGTCACTGTTAAAATGTACTCTAATAATCATAGCAGCAGACAGGTACAACAGAGTCACTGTTAAATGTACTCTGATAATCATAGCAGCAGACAGGTACAACAAAGTCACTCTTAAAAATGTACTCTAATAATCATAGCAGCATACAGGTACAACAGAGTCACTGATAAAATGTACTCTGATAATCATAGCAGCAGACAGGTACAACAGAGTCACTGTTAAAATGTACTCTGATAATCATAGCAGCAAACAGGTACAACAGAGTCACTGTTAAAATATACTCTAATAATCATAGCAGCAAACAGGTACAACAGAGTCACTGTTAGAATGTACTCTGATAATCATAGCAGCAGACAGGTACCATGGAGTCACTGTTAGAATGTACTCTGATAATCATAGCAGCAGACAGGTACCATGGAGTCACTGTCAAAATGTACTCTGATAATCATAGCA
>NW_013827778.1:0-437 GCF_000517525.1 Limulus polyphemus
AGCTACTGACACTATGCAGTATATGTTATTGTTATCTTGAGTAACTACTGACACTATGTAGTATATGTTATTGTTATCTTGAGTAACTACCGACACTATGTAGTATATGTTATTGTTATATTGAGTAACTACTGACACTACGTAGTATATGTTATTGTTATCTTGAGTAACAACTGACACTATGTAGTATATGTTATTTTATCTTGAGTAACTACTGACACAATGCAGTATATGTTATTGTTATCTTGAGTAGCTACTGACACTATGAAGTATATGTTATTGTTATCTCGTGTAACTACCGACACTATGTAGTATATGTTATTGTTATCTTGAGTAACTACTGACACTATGAAGTATATGTTATTGTTATCTTGAGTAACTACTGACACTACGTAGTATATGTTATTGTTATCTTGAGTAACTAATGACACTATGTA
>NW_013827779.1:0-793 GCF_000517525.1 Limulus polyphemus
CATATGTACTGAGTACATCCAGTTATAGACACATTAGTCATATGTACTGAGTACATCCAGTTATAGACACATTAGCCACATGTACTGATTACATCCAGTTATAGACACATTAGTCATATGTATTGGGTACATCCAGTTATAGACACATTAGTCATATGTACTGGGTACATCCAGTTATAGACACATTAGCACATGTACTGAATACATCCAGTTATAGACACATTAGACATATGTACTGAGTACATCCAGTTATAGACACATTAGTCATATGTACTGAGTACATCCAGTTATAGACACATTAGTCATATGTACTGAGTACATCCAGTTATAGACACATTAGCCACATGTACTGAGTACATCCAGTTATAGACACATTAGTCATATGTACTGAGTACATCCAGTTATAGACACATTAGCCACATGTACTGAGTACATACAGTTATAGACACATTAGTCATATGTACTGAGTACATCCAGTTATAGACACATTAGTCATATGTACTGAGTATATCCAGTTATAGACACATTAGTCATATGTACTGAGTACATCCAGTTATAGACAAATTAGTCACATGTACTGAGCACATCCAGTTATAGACACATTAGCCACATGTACTGAGTACATCCAGTTATAGACAAATTAGTCACATGTACTGAGTATATCCAGTTATAGACACATTAGTCATATGTACTGATACATCCAGTTATAGACACATTAGTCATATGTACTGAGTACATCCAGTTATAGACACATTAGTCATATGTACTGAGTACATCCAGTTATAGACACATT
>NW_013827780.1:0-437 GCF_000517525.1 Limulus polyphemus
ATATCATTTGTGGGTCTCTGCTAGTATAACAATAAACTTGCATAGTTGTTACAAATTAAACTTGATTTTAATGGATACTTCAAAATGATCCTTTTGTTGTTGGAACGGTGTGCCAATCTACTCTATTGTTTTTCACGTACAACAATAAACTTGGTTGTAACAAATTAAACTAGATCATAGGGGATGTATCAAAAGAAGCTTCAGGTTGAAGGAAACGTGTATGTGCATGCTCCACTGCTTCTTACAGATAACAATGAACTTAATATGATTGTAACAAATATAATTTGATTACAGGGAGTATTTCAAAAGAAACCTTGCGTTGCTGGAATTATGTATCTACCTACTCCATTGTTTGTTACACATAACAATGAACTTAAAATATTGTAACAAATTAAACTTGTTTACAGGGAGGTATTTAAAAGAAACCTTGCGTTGCA
>NW_013827781.1:0-437 GCF_000517525.1 Limulus polyphemus
AGCGTTCGTTCGTTACAGTGTTGTTTTAGCGCGAGTATTGAGATTAAGTGTATCGCAGAGTTATATTCGGAAAGAATAAACCAGTTTTATTAAGTAAAGACTTGTGTCGTTAAAGTTTCTTTGGAACGAAGTTACGGAAAAATCAATTAACAAACGGAGACGTAACAGTACTTTTTATACAGTTTTCTAAATTTTTGTTTTATGTGTCTAATATGTTTGGGAAGCGGCTTATGCGTGTTTGGTTCAAGTTTTTTTTACAAGGGAAAAAACCTTTGTGATTTGTCTATTACACATTTGATTGGAACATGAACAACTTTAGCGATAGGGTGTTTCCTTATGACCATTCTGCTAACTTTGGAAATGGCGGCGGTTTGTTAAATTTCTCGCAAAATTACACGAAAGCTATCTACGCTAGCTGCCTCTAATTTAATCTAGAA
>NW_013827782.1:0-434 GCF_000517525.1 Limulus polyphemus
GTTGCATATTCACGTATTTACATGCAAAACTCTAGCTTCATATTATGATTTTTGAGACTTTTGTGGTCCATTTTGTTACTACTTTATTGGCTTTCTGAAAGAGAATGTGTACTGCAGTGAAGCTTTTTGATATTGCTCTGTTATAGATTTCTTGCTATCAGAGTGTTCTAAATTCATGGATCTTAACGTTTTTTGGTATGTATATTCACTAGTTCGTTCCACAGTATCATGCGAAGTTTCAACTTCATACGATGCGTTTTAAGGGAGTTATTGAAGGTTTTTCGTTTTGTACCAGTACTTAGTCCCATTTACATGAATCTTTTTGAATTTTTTTTATTAAGGTTCGCCGCAATTTTGCGCGTTTAATTAAAAAATTCTAGATTATTAGTTTTAGTTTTACGTATTTTGTTGGTCGTTTTACGTTACTCTTTTTA
>NW_013827783.1:0-437 GCF_000517525.1 Limulus polyphemus
GGAAAGTTAGTTGCACGATATGCAACGAAAGTGTTGCCGTTTTGAAAGAGTACAATCTTCGGCGTCACTATGAAACAAAACATCTGTCAACATATTCGAAGTTTTCTGGAAAGTTGCGTTCTGAGAAATTGGAGTTCATGAAACTTACTTTGGAATCTCAAAGGAATCTCTTCACGAGAATGTTTGCTGAAAATGAATTTGTCACTCGTACAAGTTACAAAATAGTGCATAAGATGGTTTGTTTGTTTTGTTTTTTTTTAATTATGCACAAAGCTACACAAGGGCTATCTGTGCTCTGCCCACCACGGGTATCGAAACCCGGTTTCTAGCGTTGTAAGTCCGCAGACATACCGCTGTGCCACTGGGGGGCACGTAAGATGGCAGAGCGAGGAAAACCGTTTACTGACGGCAACTTCATCAAAGAGTGTATGATGGAA
>NW_013827784.1:0-437 GCF_000517525.1 Limulus polyphemus
CAAACTCAAATAATAAAAAAAATATAACAGTATTTCTACTATTCACCATATTTCTCATCTCCACCTCACTTCTTCAATATTTTAGTGGCTTTGTATCCACCAGTAGATGGCGCTATATTCACATATTATAACTTCAAATCTACATCATTATAAATCTTTAACAAGAATGAAACTATCATCCACTTATTTTCTATAGTATACTGATATAAACGAAGAAGAACATTCATGAAGTCAGCTGTGAAAGGCATAACTTAGTGAGTGAGTGGTAAATTTTATCCTGTAATAGTAACGTTTTCTTGCCTGCACAAAGTATTATCAAATTTGAAATGACGTTCCTGGGTGGAAAATCCGTAAGTGTCTTAAAAACAATGCTTATGGAATATAATTTTATTATTTTTGTATTCTGGTATAAAAGATATGTGTACAAGTGTATAGTT
>NW_013827785.1:0-436 GCF_000517525.1 Limulus polyphemus
CTGTTTCTCGCTATTGAAAGTAAAGGTTTACGCTGAAGTATCCGATACAATATTGATAGGTATTTAGGTTTAATAACCCAGGGGTGGCCAGAATTAAAGTTATTTCTCTTCGCATCTTTCTTGGTTTGTTGGTAATTTTAGCGGTGCTTGTAGTAAAAGGCGTGGCTTCCGTGCAGTTTGCATGCGTCATTGTGCCCACCAAGTTGTGTATTTCTGTTAGTCTATAAATTCAGAAATGTGTTCACAGATGTAATAGGAATCGGGTTTTCCTGTTGAAATTAGAAATACTGTGTTCTCCGATTGTTCAGTACTGTATAAAGTCGATAGCTGTTTTTTCGTCTCAAGTGAGCAGACGTCATGTATACGTTTATTCACACTAAGTTTTGTTTTTAAATCTTGGATTTTTTACCAAAGAATTGTTCAGTTGAGGACTTGC
>NW_013827786.1:0-437 GCF_000517525.1 Limulus polyphemus
CGCTAGAGCACTCCCGAAGGAACGGGATAGTTCTAGAAAGCAGGTGGCGTGGCAATAGTCACGTGATCTCGCTAACGCAACAATATTTTGTTGATTTATTTATTTTCACGCAATCGTATTCGAGGATTACCCACGATAATATCTTTCAGACACATTGTACTACTATATTAGATACTAACCCTGATGATGGTAACTGTTACCGAAACTAGTCGGCTGTATCTAATGATGAAAATTTTACCTTTCATAGTCCCACAAACCGTCAGTTTTTGTGGTATTTACCCACGATAAAAGACCATAATTCTAGATTTTTACATTAGAGGGAAGACAGCTAATCAACAACACTCGCTGCCAACACTTTCACTTCTCTAATTGTATAGTGGGATTTTATTGTCAACCTTACCATATATCCACGGATAAAACAATGTGAAGCTCTATTT
>NW_013827787.1:0-436 GCF_000517525.1 Limulus polyphemus
GCGTATCAATAATAAATAATAAATACAACACTATATACTGTTTACTAGCTGGTCTATAAAACATAATAATTAATATTAAATATCAAAGAGCTAGAAAACTATATTCAATTATTGACAGTAATAGTAAGTTAAAACATAAAGGTAAAACTTAGTAATATATATATATATATATGTTGTTTGTTTTAAGCGGAGAGCTACAACATGGTCTATCTGATCTGTGGCCATCACGGGTATCGAGCTGCGATTTTTAACATTATAAGCTCTCAAGCTTACTACTGAACTACATAGGGTATATCTATGCATATTATACAAAGAATAACTTCGTTTTAAACAACTATAACAAAACAGATAAATAACACAAATAATACTGAACTACGTAGACCAGGAAAAGTTTAAAACACCAATATATACATAATTTCAGATTTTCGAAAGTTTT
>NW_013827788.1:0-438 GCF_000517525.1 Limulus polyphemus
CTGTAAGTTATGACGAATATATCGGTTGTTTATATATAGATATGTTCGGTAATTTATGACGAACATATCGGTTGTTTATATATATAGATATGTTCTGTAAGTTATGACGAACATATCGGTTGTTTATATATATAGATATGTTCTGTAACTTATGACGAACATATCGGTTGCTTATATATATAGATATGTTCTGTAACTTATGACGAACATATCGGTTGTTTATATATAGATATGTTCTGTAACTTATGACGAACATATCGGTTGTTTATATATAGATATGTTCTGTAAGTTATGACGAACATATCGGTTGTTTATATACAGATATGTTCTGTAACTTATGACGAACATATCGGTTGTTTATATATAGATATGTTCTGTAAGTTATGACGAACATATCGGTTGTTTATATATAGATATGTTCTGTAACTTATGACGAAC
>NW_013827789.1:0-437 GCF_000517525.1 Limulus polyphemus
TATTTTATTAATACTATATGATGCATTCATATAACATCCCGTGAAGTCGAAATTTATCCCTATAAAATGTACTATTTAAAATTAATTTAAATTGATCACACAATACTCATAAAATGGAATAATATTATAATATAATATATATTCAGTTTGAAGGTTTCTTAATTTTACATATATTAGTAAATAACATTAGCATGTGTTTTAATATCCAATTGCCCCCCAGTAGCACAGCGGTATGTCTGCGGACTTACAACACTAGAAACCGGGTTTCGATACCCGTGGTGGGCAGAGCACAGATAGCCCTTTGTGTAGCTTTGTGCATAAATTCAAAACAAACAAACAAACTAATATCCATTAAATTTTTGGGATTATATCAAATAAATTTGGTACTTTATAATTTAATATATTTTTCCCGTAGTTATTTTTTACTTCAGTAATCG
>NW_013827790.1:0-437 GCF_000517525.1 Limulus polyphemus
CATCAATAAGCTCGTGAATTTCAATGTGAATTCCAAATATTTTTCGTTACATCTACGAAACCAAAACTTTAGGAAATCATAAGATATAATATATCTGAACAGAAATTAAATATTTTCATGAAGGTGGGTGTCTTAATGAAATAATTCACAATAGATGTCACAGTGAAATCGTAGATATTTCAAAAATAAATTACAAATTATACTTTGTTATTAAAACAACTGACAAAAGTACAATATAACTGAATAATATCATTGCTCAGAGTTATAACGGTTTAACGATAAAACAAGTTGAAATAGATATCTTCAACTGGTATGATTATTAGTAATTTCGTGATGATGCTGTATACAAGCAACACCAAGACAGAATAAAAGCTTGTAGATGTATATATTATAGTAGCTGATGGTGTATATGTCTTAATGTAGTCTAACTAGCCTTC
>NW_013827791.1:0-451 GCF_000517525.1 Limulus polyphemus
CGTAACTACAGAATGACACGAGTTAACTACTGAACAAGTAAGTTGCGTAACTACAGAGTTACACGAGTCAACTACTGAACAAGTAAGTTGCGTAACTACAGACTTACACGAATTAGCTACTGAACAAGTAAGCTGCGTAACTTCA
The DNA here is from genome assembly GCF_000517525.1 of Limulus polyphemus. Lineage (NCBI taxonomy): Eukaryota > Metazoa > Arthropoda > Merostomata > Xiphosura > Limulidae > Limulus > Limulus polyphemus. Next base: position 146 of record NW_013827791.1, read on the forward strand.
GAGTCACACGATTTAACTACTGCACGAGTAAGTGGCATAACTACGGAGTTACACGAATTACCTACTGAACAAGTAAGCTGCGTAACTACAGAGTTACACGAGTTAACTACTGAACGAGTAAGTTGCGTAACTACAGAGTTACACGAGTTAACTACTGAACAAGTAAGTTGCGTAACTACAGAATGACACAAGTTAACTACTGAACAAGTAAGTTGCGTAACTACAAAGTCACACGAGTTAACTACTGAACAAGTAAGTTGCGTAACTACAGAGTTACACGAGCTAACTACCTGAACAAGTAAGTTG
>NW_013827792.1:0-437 GCF_000517525.1 Limulus polyphemus
CATTACACTTGATCAGACTACTTGTAACACATTACACTTGACCACACAGACTACTAGTAACGCATTACACTTGACCACACAGACTACCAGTAACGCATTACACTTGACCACACAGACTACTTGTAATGCATTATACTTGATCAGACTACTTGTGAAGCATTACACTTGATCAGACTACTTGTAACGCATTACACTTGACCACACAGACAACTCGACTAGATGACAGATTGACTACAAGTAAAGCATTAGAGTTGATCAGGCAGACCACTAGTAAAGCACACTTGACCAGATAAAACACTAGTAAAGCACACTTGACCAGATAGAACACTAGTAAAGTATTACACTTGACCAGACAGACTACTATTAAAGCATTACACTTGACCAGACAAACCATTAGAAAGCATACTTGACCAGATAATACACTAGTAAAGTATTAT
>NW_013827793.1:0-437 GCF_000517525.1 Limulus polyphemus
CCACAATAATATAGCGTGATGGGTTTTGTATGGTTGTGGTAAGATGACCACAATAATATAGAGGAATGGGTTTTGTATAGGTGTGGTAAGATGACCACAATAATATAGAGGAATGAGTTTTGTATAAGTGTGGTAAGATGACCACAATAATATAGCGGGATGTGTTTTGTATGGTTGTGGTAAGATGACCACAATAATATAGCGGGATGGGTTTTGTATGGTTGTGGTAAGATGACCACAATAATATAGTGGGATGGGTTTTGTATTGTTGTGGTAAGATGGCTACAATAATATAGCGGGATGGGTTTCGTATGGTTGTGGTAAGATGACCACAATAATATAGAGGAATGAGTTTTGTATGGTTGTGGTAAGATGACCACAATAATATAGAGGAATGGGTTTTGTATAGGTGTGGTAAGATGACCACAATAATATAG
>NW_013827794.1:0-566 GCF_000517525.1 Limulus polyphemus
GTTTATTGATTATTTTAATAAGTAAAACAATAATCTACGTTTTTACTTATTACAGATGTTTATCGTCTAAATGTTTATTGATTATTTTAATAAGTAAACAATAATCTACTTTTTTTACTTATTACAGATATTTATCGTCTAAATTCTTATTGATTATTTTAATAAGTAAAACAATAATCTACTTTTTTACTTATTACAGATGTTTATCGTCTAAGTTTTTATTGATTATTTTAATAAGTAAAACAATAATCTACTTTTTTACTTATTACAGATGTTTATCGTCTAAATTCTTATTGATTATTTTAATAAGTAAAACAATAATCTACTTTTTTACTTATTACAGATGTTTATCGTCTAAGTTTTATTGATTATTTTACTAAGTAAAACAATAATCTACTTTTTTTACTTATTACAGATGTCTATCGTCTAAATTCTTATTGATTATTTTAATAAGTAAAACAATAATCTACTTTTTTTTACTTATTACAGATGTTTACCGTCTAAATGTTTATTGATTATTTTAATAAGTAAAACAATAATCTACGTTTTTACTATTACAGATGTTT
>NW_013827795.1:0-257 GCF_000517525.1 Limulus polyphemus
AGGGGAGGAGGAATGGCTTTATATGTAAAATGTTTGCTACATCCTGTTGAAGTTGAGGATATAAAAGATAATAGCAAGAAGACTGAATCCATTTGAGTTTCTATTAGTTAGATAAAAAGGTAAAAGGCTTTTAGTGGAAATTTGTTACAGACCACCAAATGATACTGATGAAATTTGTGAGAAACATTTTACAATGAGGTTAAGATTTCGGTTATTATTGAAGTCATGACTATGGATGATTTTTATTTCAGCTATAC
>NW_013827796.1:0-436 GCF_000517525.1 Limulus polyphemus
ACGTATGGCCTTTTTTAGTGAAATCATGTAGTAAAGCAGCTATAGTTGCAAAGTCCTTCACAAACTTCCAGTATAAGTACAGAGTCGCAAGAAACTTCTTAACTCTCCCACATTGTCTGGTGTTGGCCAATCACGTACTGCTTTCACCTTATCAGGATCAGTTTGCACTCCATTCTCACTTACAATGTGGCCTAAGTAAAGCACCTCTTTCTGGAACAAAGGACATTTCTTGGGATGGAGTTTGAGGTTTGCTGCTTTCAAATGCTTGAATACTTCCTCCAGCCTGGACATTTCTTCATCAAAAGTTGTTGCAAATGACATCGTCCAGGTACACCAGGGCTATCCTCCATTGTAGACCTTCCAATACTCGTTCCATCAGCCTCTCAAATGTTGCTGGAGCATTACTGAGCCCGAATGGTATCACTCGGTATTGCCA
>NW_013827797.1:0-437 GCF_000517525.1 Limulus polyphemus
AAATTCAGAAGGAATATTTTTTCAACATACCAATGGTCAATAAGAACATCCAAACTACACTCACACCTTTTCGTACTCCCACTGGCATTCAATACAAATAACGAAAGCCCCATATGACTGTGTTGCGGTCATGTGACAGTTACTTATTGCCACCACCAAGACGTTTGATACAAACCACAAGATATTAACAATATTACTTACTCAAAAGCGACCAAGAAATACTAATTTTTAACCTGTTGTAATATATTTTTATTATTCATGATTATAATATTATGTTTTTTTCAGTGATTTATTAATAATTATGAAACAAACGATTCTGGATATGGTCAATCACCATTCAAGTTTTTAATAAGAGATTTCAATGTGAACAAACTGTTGCGTCAGCGAGTCACATGACCACCGTGACGCAACGGTTCTAGAACTATCATGTACTTTGG
>NW_013827798.1:0-436 GCF_000517525.1 Limulus polyphemus
AAGTTTGTAGACATTTTGTGGTGGTATATGTATTACCTGAGGAAGTTATTTGACATTTTATTGTGGTACCAGTAATATATGAAAAAGTTAGTAGACATTTTATGGTGGTACCAGTAATATATGAAAAAGTGAGTAGACATTTGATGGTGGTACTTGTAATACATGTGGAAGTTAGTAGTCATTTGATGGTGGTATTTGTAATAGATGAGAAAGATAGTTGACATTCGATGGTGGTATCTGTAATAAATGAAGAAATTAGTAAACATTTGATGGTTGTTCCTGTATTACATGAGGAAGTTAATACACATTTCATAAGTACCTACATTATAAAAAATAAGTTTAAACTTAATGGTGATATTCCTAATATATGAGAAAGTTAGTAGACATTTGATGGTGGAACCTATAATACATGAGGAAGTTAGTAGACATTTGATGG
>NW_013827799.1:0-735 GCF_000517525.1 Limulus polyphemus
GTGAACACTAACCAGTCTATATCATATAATGGAGATTGTGTGGGAACTGGCAACAGGTATACTCGAGTATTATGAATCAGGATAGATAAATGGGGAAGAGGGGACATCGGCAACATATAATAATGTTGCGTCATCGAGATCACGTGACAATTCTCACGCTCTCTTGTTTCTAGAACTATCATGTACTTTGGCGAATGTTCTACTTCTTGCTAGAAATAGGTTACGCTGGTATATAAAAGATGGGAATGTAATATGCGGGTAGAGAGTGAGTAATTGATCTGCGGTCGAGTATTATTGACGTTCGTTGCTATAGCGTTTGTTTAGCGCGATTGTTGAGTGTATCGGTTAAGTTATATTCGGAAGGAATAAACCAGTTTTATTAAGTAAAGGCTTGTGTTGCTTAAGTTTCGTCGGTACGAAGTTACGGAAAATCAATTAAAAAAACGGAGACGTAACAAATTGGTGTCAGAGAGTGGGATAGAAAAAAAAAGAGAAGAAAAATGGAAACGAGAGGCGGAAAATCAAACTACAGCTTAGCAGATTTGATGGCAGCAATACAAAAACAAGAAAAGAAACAAGAAGAACGAGAAATTAAACAAGAAAAGAAACAAGAAGAACGAGAAGAGAAATTACAACAGTTGTTAGAGGAAAAAGAAAAGAAACAAGAAGAGAGACAACAGCAGTTGCAAGAAAACCTGCAACAGTGGCAGCTCAAACACAAAATAAACAAGAAGA
>NW_013827800.1:0-729 GCF_000517525.1 Limulus polyphemus
ATCGGGAGACTACTAGAATATTGTTGGCCACTTGAGACGTGAGCTATAGCGTTGTTATAGAGCGACTGTTGAAATTAAGTGTATTCGTAAAGTTGTATTCGGAAAGAATAAACCAGTTTTATCTAACAAAGGACTTGTGTCGCTAAAGTTTCGTCAGAACGAATTTAACGGCAAATTAACTAACGAACGGAGACGTAACAATACATAACTTTTATGGATTTTTTCAAATTTGGTACACTGATAGATTTTTACAACCTACAATTAGTTGTCAAATTTGGTCTAAGTATAAGCCATATGTGTCAAGTTATTCTACAAAACCACTCAATTTTGACCAAAATGTTTGAGCACGCCCACGCAAAAAAGTTACATCAGCTGCGATCTGAAATGCTTACTAAAGCTTTACCTAAGAGTAAAGGCAGACCATTTTTAGTTTCTTGTCATTCGGATTAAAGACGACTGATTTAGAGCAGCAAAACTAGATGGTGAAAGCACGTGCAAATACATTAGTTTTGGTTAGGCAAGCAAACTAGATTGGCAGTTTCTAGCACAAGTTTTCATATGTGTGTGGACGGTTATTATTAGTTATTCATTGCCAACTTTTAAGCACAGATTTGCTTTAATCCTAATTAAAGAATGTTTAGGGTCACGTGATATTAGCTTAAGCAATTAGCGTAAATAATGATGCTTGACATGGCTGTACCGAGTGCATGTGGGTGATGGCAAGAAACT
>NW_013827801.1:0-435 GCF_000517525.1 Limulus polyphemus
AACAAGTGCATCATAAAGACTGAAAGAAGTCAACTAAATTATCTTCAACCAGGATATTGAAACAGTCATAGTCTTTGTCACGCATACTACAACAACAATCGGGATATTGAAATAGTCATAGTCTGTCACGCATACTACAACAACAATCAGGATATTGAAACAGTCATAGTCTTTGTCACGCATACTACAACAACAATCAGAATATTGAAACAGTCATAGTCTTTGTCACGCATACTACAACAACAATCGGGATATTGAAACAGTCGTAGTCTTTGTCACGCACATTACAACAACAATCGGGACATTGAAACAGTCGTAGTCTTTGTCACGCATGCTAGAACAATCAAGATATTGAAACAGTCATAGTCTTTGTCACCCATACTACAACAACAATCGGGATATTGAAACAGTCATAGTCTTTGTCACGCATACTAC
>NW_013827802.1:0-768 GCF_000517525.1 Limulus polyphemus
ATTCGTTGGTAAAAGAGTAGCCCAACAGTTGGCGGTGGGTGGTGATGACTAGCTGCCTTCCCTCTAGTCTTACACTGCTAAATTAGGGATGGCTAGCGCAGATAGCCCTCGTGTAGCTTTGCGCGAAATTCCAAAACAAACAAACAAACACTAGTATAGTAAAGAGTATGCTTTAGAAGGTACGTGTTATCGAATTTTATACACAGTTTGTCTTGTTATTATTGCACACTTTTTAGCTAACGTTTCACGATTAACATTTGCGGAATATTAGAGTTGCATTTCAATGTACAAATCCATTTATTTACGTGTAGTTTTATTTATCACAAAAACAATTATTTATCATCATCCATTTCAGTGTTTCTTAAACATTTTGAAGAAACTGTAGAAAGGGCATTTTAGTTTGTAGTGTTGGACAAAGAAACCTAGAGTTTCTACGAATAAAATAGTTTTATTACTTATTAAACTGATATAAAACAATACGGTGACATTACACTTCAGAGATCTAGCAGAAGACGACGATTAAATTACAATATCTGACACGGTGACATTACACTTGAGCAATCTAGCAGAAGACGACGGTTAAGTTACAATATCTGACACGGTGACATTACACTTCAGCAATCTAGCAGAAGACGACGGTTAAATTACAATATCTGACACGGTGACATTACACTTCAGCAATCTAGCAGAAGACGACGGCTAAGTTACAATATCTGACACGGTGACATTACACTTGAGCAATCTAGCAGAAGACGACGATTAAGTTAC
>NW_013827803.1:0-436 GCF_000517525.1 Limulus polyphemus
ACACATTCTCAGGCAACTCTTCATAAGGTGAGCGTCCTGTTAACAGATCCACTGGCAATCGAAGTTCCCGACCAAACATCAACTTTGCTGGAGTGTATCCAGTGGCTTCATGCTCTGATTTAATATCAATATCTGGTTCCATTTCACCATCATCATCTCCTTCAGTCACTTTGACTTCAGCTCGATGACACCTAATTAGTTCAACCTCTCTTTTAACAGTTACCTGAACTTGGCCTTTGTTGTTCCCAAACGTCATTTTATCAAAATTAATTACAAACTTCCTCGGTAGTAAGTAGTCTAACCCTAATATGCAGTCGTCTTCAATGTCAGCCAAGTATACTTTCTGTCTGTCCTTTATGCCCATGAGCTCAATAGTTACCTACACTGGTCCCCACAACCTTGCAGAATCTCCTATCACACCACAAAGCTTCTGTAT
>NW_013827804.1:0-431 GCF_000517525.1 Limulus polyphemus
AATACCATGAAGTTTTCGTTTTCTGTAATTACGGAAAAGTTCATTACATTGAAACATTCAGAATAACATTGAATTTAATCTTTTTGGTTCACGAAAACCGAAATCACTGCATCTAATGTTTGCTACGAAATGAGATTACTTTGAAATATTCCGAAAGAAAACATGGCCAGGTGGTTAGGGCGCTCGACTCGTAATCTGATGGTCGAGGGTTCGAATCCCCGTCACCAAACATGCTCGCCCTCTCAGCCGTGGGGGCATTATAATGTGACGGTCAATCCCATTATTCGTTTGTAAAAGAGTAGCCCAAGAATTGGCGGTGGGCGGTGATGACTAGCTGCCTTCCCTCTAGTCTTACACTGCTAAATTAAGGACGGCTAACGCAGATAGACCCTCGTGTAGCTTTGCGCGAAATTCAAAAACAACAAACAAAC
>NW_013827805.1:0-432 GCF_000517525.1 Limulus polyphemus
CCAATATATTTATGACCCAGATCGAAACACAAGCCATACATTCTGCGCTTCATCCCCCACTATACTGGTACAGATATGTCGATGACACTTTTGCTGGTTTTACTTCTACAGAACTACACTACTAACTTTCTTTTAAAACACATAAAATTCCATTCACCCCAACATCAAATTTACCATAGAACACGAAAACAATAAACAGTTATCTTTTCTTAACCTCAACATTAAGTGAATGAGGAAGGTATCCTGGAATTTTCACCAAAGTAATTTACTTCCTACAGTTGTATTTGGTTGGTATCAAAGTAAGAGATAGAACACTAAGTTTGGATAACTAATATTGGATAACTCTTTTATTTAAGACCTATAATATTGGATAACTCTTTTATTCAAGACCTATAATATTGGATGACTCTTTTATTCAAGACCAATAATATT
>NW_013827806.1:0-436 GCF_000517525.1 Limulus polyphemus
ATTTAACAAGTACTACATATACTGAGACGTTTATTAACAAAACCTCAAGAATTAGATCTACTTATGTACTATTTACGAAAGCATCATAGTTTATAAGACACTGACCTACATTCCAGTGTAATAATATCGGCACTATATACTTGTTTTAGCATGTTATTAGACAAATAGAACAAATCTCCATGAACAAAATTCTACAAAACATATCATGCACTTACAATCCGTAATTAATTGGACTATCCCCGTTGTGATGGAATTTCGGACATTAGGCTCTTCCCCTATCGCATAAAACTAACGTGTTTTACCATAGCTTAACAGGCTATCATCAATATATCCAAGTAAAATCACAGACTTAAGTATCATCACACATACTGAAACATTTACTCACAAAATTTCAAGTAAAAAATACGGCTTTTTATACGATTTATTACAAATAATG
>NW_013827807.1:0-436 GCF_000517525.1 Limulus polyphemus
CAGCTTCTAGAAACTTTATTGAAACAAATAATATGAAAATCAACTATCCATGGAAGTCTACATGATACATTTAAGAATTCTTCACCACAATAGTAATCTCTTCAAAGTGGTAATATGACTATAAAAGTATACTTAATTTATGTATTTCCCTCTTCATTACTAGCAATAGATTTCTCAGATTTGTGTGAAAACTACAAGGCATGATCATAGTTCAGATCTTATCATTAGGTTGTGCATATTAAGCTAATTTTCAACTGGCAGCATCTTAATTAGTGTTCTTATAAGAAAGTACTAGAAGTAAAACTAACAACAGAAAAAAAATATATTTAAAAACATTCTTTTTTTTTAATTTTTTATGTATTAACCCTTTCCATATGAGTCATGGGTCAAAGGCCATGTCATTGTGTTTGTTGACTTGCATTCAAAATTTTATTGA
>NW_013827808.1:0-436 GCF_000517525.1 Limulus polyphemus
TTTATTGACAGGACACATTATTGTTAAATCTTCTGTTTTCTTACTGACAGTACACATTATCGTTAAATCTTGTGTGTTCTTATTAACAGTACACAGTATCGTTAAATCTTGTGTCTTTTTATTGATAGTACACAGTATTGCAAAATCGTGTGTCTTCTTATTGATAGTACACAGTATTGTTAAATCTATTGTCTTTTTATTGAGAGTAGACAGTATTGTTAAATCTTGTGTCTTCTTTTTGACAGTACACAGTATCGTTAAATCTTGTTTCTTCTTATTGACAGTAGACAGTATCGTTAAATCTTGTGTTTTCTTATTGACAGTACACAGTATCGTTAAATCTTGTGTCTTCTTATTGACAGTACACAGTATCGTTAAATCTTGTGTCTTCTTATTGACAGGACACATTATTGTTAAATCTTGTGTTTTCTTACTG
>NW_013827809.1:0-436 GCF_000517525.1 Limulus polyphemus
GCATTTAAACTCAGTATTGCTATATAGTCTTATAGTGGCTATTAACCATAAGCTTGCAAGATTGACTCAGTAATTACTGGCTATTATGTAGGGATTTTTGTATCTTTTTGATACCTTGAATATTGATTTAGATTATTCTTTCTTTCTTTATTTTTACTAATATTGTTTTGGTATATATCATGTTTGTGCAATGAAAAGTCACAAATGGTTGTTATACAATAACAATTTGTACAGCTATATGGCGACCAGAAATGAAAGTTATTTATGAAACATGGAAATAATATATGCTTATAAACTGAACTCAGTGCTTAGTAGTAGTTTTCCTATTTACAGGATTAGCCCTAGAGTACAGAGGGCCAGGTGCAAGAATTAATGGTTGGCCCCCTTGCTACAATATACATGAAATTATATATATATATATATATATATATATATA
>NW_013827810.1:0-436 GCF_000517525.1 Limulus polyphemus
ATTACCGTTCGCGATCTTTATGAAACTCCTTCGTTCAAATCTATTACCCTATTTCGTCAAAAGATGGCAACGTAAGCGCAACAACTTTAAGATGTTTATTATTAAACAACATACAAGTTAATGTAACATACAGTGTGTGATACGTAAACCATAGTTACATTAAAATACTTTTGCCAACTGGGTTAATCCTTGAAAATGGATTTGACACTGTAATGTAATTTTCATAAACTGTTTTGCTTTGTGAAGCATTAATTAGAAACAAACATGCCATTGAATGTAGCATTTAGGTGCTGTGCTGACTTACGAAAGTATCGCATACATATATCTATCTATATACTACTAAAACTCTGAGATTGTTTGCTTGTCTGTAATTAAATACAGCAAAAACGGCACACAATAGAGCCATACTTGTAGAATACTATACACCTGAAATGAG
>NW_013827811.1:0-433 GCF_000517525.1 Limulus polyphemus
AATTTTCCGTAACTTCGTTCCGACGAAACTTTTAGCGACACAAGTCCTTACTTAATAAAACTGGTTTATTCTTTCCGAATATAACTTTATGATACACTTAATTTCAACATTCGCGCTAAAACAAACACTATAACGAACGAACGTTATCTTCAACAATACCCTGTGATTGCAGATCAATTACTCACTACCTACACATTGTTCCGTCACGTTGTCACCATCTTATATATACCAGACTACCCCCAAACTAGTAAATGCTAGGGCAGTCACGAAGGTTCGAGAGAAGGAGTGGCGTGACACTAGTCACGTGACCTCGCTGACGCAACAATATCAATACAATTTTGTGATTTTAAATCTATACGATTACTGATGTATCAGAAGTAATTAGTAAAACTACAACTCTTCCAGAATAATTCCCCCTGTAACCTTTTGCCCC
>NW_013827812.1:0-436 GCF_000517525.1 Limulus polyphemus
GCACGGAAGCCACGCCTTTTACTACAACAACCGCTTAAATTACCAACAAACCAAGAAAGATGCGAAGAGAAATAACTTTAATTCTGACCACCCCTGGGTAATTAAACCTAAATACCTATCAAGACTGGATCGGACACTTCAGCGTGAACCTTTACTTTCAATAGCGAGAAACAGAAAATAAATAAATCCGTCCTTGCTTATCGACAGTATTATAAAAGTGTTAAAGTAAATGGCATCCTATTTAGTTACTGAACTTCGGCTAAATGTTGATCCAAAAGTAACGAGTATTTTATTTCGAAACTAAGCTCTATTCATATTAACAAAATATCATACATGGAATCATTTTGGCACTGACGCAGAAGCTCGAGTGAACATATACCAGACAAAAGCATACAAACAAACAATGTTTAAGTAAATATATGTTAGAAATGTAAAT
>NW_013827813.1:0-774 GCF_000517525.1 Limulus polyphemus
CATGAAAAGTTGCTTCCATTATATGTAATTCTAAAAAAACACAAAATATGAAACCGCAAACTTGCATTTATCTCCGCATAGACTCAACAATGATAATAAAGAAGGATTTAAAACCGACGAAGGCTCATAAGCCAGAAGTTCACAAGCTTCCAACCACACTTCGAAATCAATGGCAGTTTTAATGAAAAAGGTTGCAAAATATACTGGAATCACAGTAACATCATTTGACCATCCGACTATCGGATGTCATGCATGTAGATGAAAAAAGAAGAAAAAAAAACAAGTATGCTGTTTTACGTAGAGGTTAATACACCAACCAGGAATGCTTGACCTCTTGTCCATTCTGAAGGCGTCGTTTGAACCAAAATGCAGTCATAGAACGCCCATCTTTGGCATCAACTGGACCTTCTTTATGTTGAAATTCATATGCTCCAACTTTTAACAATCTTTGTGCGATGTGCATGTGTTACAACTGCTGAGCCTGTTGTATCAAACTTCATAAATCCAATATCCCTGTGTGTTAAAATATTTATTAGGTCATTCTCTTTTAGCATAGCAACACTATTCTGTGGAGTTGTTTCTGACAAAGTGGAATCCTCTTCTTTACTATTATTGTAGCTTTCAACAGGACAGATAACAGTTTCTTCATTGTTTTCTTTTTCAAATGAAATAGCATGTTCACAATCTTGCACTTTGACCTCTTTGCTGCCATCAACAGATGCCGGCTTATTGGTGTCATCACTTCCAACAAGGAAAGCTATAGTCAATTTGCTT
>NW_013827814.1:0-437 GCF_000517525.1 Limulus polyphemus
TATTGGAGGAGAAAGAAAATAAACAAGAATAGAGACTATAACAATGGCAAGAAGTACAAATGGAAAACATTAGTAAATTTAAAAGCGAATTAGATACATTAAAAGATGATTTATTGTCTTTTACACAAGAAGAACACATTAACCGTCGACTTAATCAGCCCCAGACAATGGCAAGCCCCTTCCAGACCCCGCAGCTAAACCCTAATGCAGACATCTTCGGTCCTGTTAGAAATCACATCCCAGATATGAATGTCAGTAATAGGAGTGATCCAGTACGAAGGAAGTCACAGGAATACGATGGGAAAGCACCGTGGGAAGCATATAGAGCACAGTCTGAGCTACTGGCAGAAATGAATGGATGGACAGAGGAGCAGAAAGCAGTATATCTGGCAACGAGCTTGAAAAGACGACCACTGGAAATACTTGGACAGTTGTCA
>NW_013827815.1:0-435 GCF_000517525.1 Limulus polyphemus
ACTTTGCTGGAGTGTATCCAGTGGCTTTATACTCTGGTGTTCCATAGGCCATCAATAATGGAAGGAGTAAGACATCCCAGTCATCTTGGCGGCTATTACAAAACTTTGTCAATTCCTCTCCCAGTGTCCACTTGTACTTTTCTACCATCCCATCAGACTGTGGGTGAAGTAGCGTTGTTCTGGTCTTTTGTATGCCAAATAACTTGCAACATTCATGGAACACAGCTGATTCAAAGATACGGCCTTGATCCGAATGCAGTTCGTATGGCATACCAAATCTGAAGAAGAAATCACTAATAGCCAAAACTACAGTTGTACCTTCCTGATTTGGTATTGCATATGCCTCAGGCCACTTGGTGAAATAATCCATCACAACACAAATGTACTTGTTTCCACCACGAGTTTGGGGCAAAGGACCACCAATGTCAACAGCTA
>NW_013827816.1:0-435 GCF_000517525.1 Limulus polyphemus
ATATCTAACATAAATGTTACACACCGTCTGGTAATTGTTAGAACACTAGAACAATGTATCTAACGGAAATGTTACACACCGTCTGGTAATGTTACAACATTGGAACAATATATCTAACAGAAATATTACACACCGTCTGGTAATGTTAGAACACTGGAACAATATATCTAACATAAATGTTACACACCGTCTGGTAATGTTACAACACCGAAACAATATATCTAACAGAAATGTTACACGCTGTCTGGTAATGTTACAACACCGGAACGATATATCTAACATAAATGTTACACACCGTCTGGTAATGTTAGAACACTAGAACAATATATCTAACAGAAATGTTACACGCTGTCTGGTAATGTTACAACATTGGAACAATATATCTAACATAAATGTTACACACCGTCTGATAATGTTAGAACACTGGAACAATAT
>NW_013827817.1:0-436 GCF_000517525.1 Limulus polyphemus
TCTTTAATGGCTGGAGACGGCTTGAATGGGTAATGAAGAAAAACTTTAATATAGGTTGTACATTTGCTGTTATGTTAAACTTATATTAAAGTTTTTCTTCATTACCCATTCAAGCCGTCTCCAGCCATTATTAGTCTCAAAGTGGGTTCCTCGTCACCGAATTTACTCTTATCTTTGTTTATGTAGCATCAACAGAATCAAAAATTACAACAAAGGACTGAACCCTACTAGGTGGTCTGCTGGAATAAATGTATTAAATGCTGTAGAATTACGTTATTTGGACATATTGAAAGCTTTGACAGAGTTAGCATTTAAAAGTACAAAACGAGACGGGAGAGAAGACATCACGTCGAATTTTGAGTTTGTATTTATAAGTGTAATGCTCTGCAAGATATTTTCAAAAATTAATTACGCGTCACAGATATCACAGAAAAAG